>NC_051066.1:150314445-150381945 GCF_004664715.2 Peromyscus leucopus | reverse complement strand
CACACACACACACACACACACACACACACACACCCCGAAGGCAGGTTGATGTCCTGCATCTAACATCAGTCGACAGGTCTGTTTGAGGATAAGCTCCTTCCGGCACACACCATTTCTCTGTGTAGCAACGGAAGAACCCTGCAAGTGGGTGCCTCAGAAAGGTTGATCTGGTGGTGCACAGTGAACCCTAACAAGCACCACTACCTATGCTTAGTGTTGGCTACAACTGCTAACGACTGTGTTGCAAACAAAGGCAACAAGTGAGCAGAATTCCAAGTATTCCTGCATACTGTTGTCTTTGTTTCCAAACACTAACAAAGCAATCTGTAAAGTATGGAAAAGCACCCTGAAAAGCTGCCCATGGGAAAGCTGCCTTTATTTGCATTCAGAAGGGCATATCTCTGTGTTTGCTGAGAACCTGTCTTTTGGCTCCATCTCACATTTAAAGCCCACCTGAGGCGAGAGAGTGCCCATCGCTGAAGTCAGGACGCATCCCATTGGGGTCTTTGTTTTAAATAGAGGCAGAGGGCTAGAGGGCTAGCTCAGCAGTGAAGAGCTGTTGCTGCTTTTGAAGAAGACTGGTTCAGATCCCAGCACCACCACTTGGTGGCTCACAACTGTCCCTAACTCCAGTTCCATGGGTCCAATGCCCTCTTCTGGCCGCCTTAGGTACTGCACTCATGTGATGCCCAAATACATTCAGGCATTTACATCAACGAAGAGGGACCTTTAGTTCTTACTGAGTACATTCCATGTGGCAGGAACATCACTGAATCCAGCACAGGATGTGAGCTGGATAGAAAACAACGATGTGTATGTGATGTTTGTATCGTCTGCTGCAGCTTCTTCGTTTGGTTTTGGTTTTGGTTTAGAGACAATGACTCACTCTGTAGCCTAGGCTGGCCTAAGTGCTGGGATTACAGGCCTATGCCACCATGCCTGGCTTATTTTGGGCTTTTGGGGTCAGTTCTCGTGACTGGCCTATGTGGACCGCCTGGCCTTCAACTCCTGATCCTCTGCTCCACCTACCAAGTACTGGAGCTACAGGCCTGAGCTTGACTTTTCTGTTCCCTATTTTAAAAATGAAAAGTTGGGTGGGGCTTCTTAGATGGCTCAGTGGCTAATGGCACTTGCCACCATATTATGATCAATCCACATGAGTCTATTAAATGGCTAACAGAATTTATTAAGATATAGATTGAGGAAATACACTCATGAATACAGAACGGAGTAGACAGCTGAAGTCGTCCTCTGATCTGACCAGAAGTGAATCCACCTCACAGACAAGAGCAGGGAGAAGGGGCATGTGACCTTCCTCCCTTCCCTTATAACAGGTTACTACAATGTCAGGAAGTACCGCCTCCTTTGGGCCTATAGCCCAAGGTCATGGGCGGAGCAAATACCACTACAGCACTAAGCCTGACAACCAGAGTTTGGTCCCCAGGATCCACATGATTGAAGAATAGAACTTGTAGATGTAACCAATCGTCTTTTTAAAATAAGAAACACAGAGCCAATGTAAAAGAGAAAGCCGAGAGGTCAGAGCTCAGAGATAAAATCTTACCTCCTGCAGTGCTCCTAACTTCCCCGAGAGAGAGCTTCTTCCTGTTTGTCTGTCTTTAAATAATCTTTCTGTTCTGCCTTCTCATTGGTTGTAAACCCAACCACATGACTGCCTTGTCACTGCCTGTAAGTACCGCCCTCCAGGTCTTAAAGGCGTATGTCTCCAATACTGGCTGTATCCCTGTACACACAGAAATCTACCTAGCTCTTCTAACCACCATGCTCTTGCTATGGCTCTAATAGCTCTGATCACAGGGCAACTTTATTTATTAACATAAAATTAAAATTACATTTCAGTACAAATAAAATATCACCATATTTCCCCTTTTCTATTTTAATAAAAAGAAAAAAGGCAAAAGATTATAACTAACAAAAGAAAAACTATACACAAAAGTACAATAATTATATACAATATATACAATTAACAAATACCTAAACGATGTCTAGTCCATTTGTATTTGACACATCAGAGAAAATAATTCCCTTATGTATCCTATTTTAGTAAGTCCAAAATGTATCTAATTCACTTTCTATCCTAATTAATCTTCAACTATAACTAACTAATCTTCAACTCCCTCAGAGACCCAAGAAGGAAATAATATTAGCTAACAAAAATAAAAACAGGAAGTGCACAAAAGCAACTTCCAAAAATTTTGTGAGTTGACAGAAACAGCCAGCTGCCTGGACAGTCACCTGAGGTTTCTCCGCAGTGTTGGGGCATCATCTTCAGCCTATAGGCTTAGCATATCTGACAGACTCATTTGTGAAGTAGGATGTACACAAGGTCAACAGTTCAACCTCACATTGGGTGAGAGCAGTCCATGTACCAGAAACACCTGAATTCCACTAGTGTCATGTCATGATTCAGGATTTTAAATTCTGGAAATTGTTGACGGTTTTTGAATTCAGCTGTCCATTCTTCTTGGCTGTGTATATATGGCTTCATCTCAGCATCCCCTTCTTCTCCACATCCCTCTATTAAATGCCAGTCTATTATTCAGAGGCGTGAGCTTTCAGTTGCTGTTCCATTGCACAACAGAAGCCATCGGCCCACTGCCTGTTCAGCTGCCTTCAAAGAAAAGGGCACTGTACCTTTTCCGGATTGCAAAGGCCACTTCAGGGATGGTGCCATATTGACCTGGCCTCAGAAGATGCCTTCTGATAAAGCCATAACCACACTTGTTTTGGCAGGAATCGGTAGTCCTTTGTTTCGTGTTCTGTCTGTCCATTTTGTCCTGTTGATTCGAGGATACTTTGTTGTCCAGTGGCTAACTTTTGCCACAATGAAAATTAACTCCATATGCAGTTTCTTCAATGCCCATATTTTCTCTGAAGTACATTGGTACTGCCAGGAGCCGACATGTCTCAAAAAAGAAAAATTTCTAAGTTATTAAAACATTTTAAATGCCATATTCGGTAGATCTCTGAAGGGTTTGAAGATGACCTAAAATATATCTGCTCAATTTTTAAAACATATCTAATATGACTGCAATTTCTATTGTAATGTCTAACTACTAACTTTCATTTCTTAATATCCTAATAGTTGGTAATAATGTAAAGTATTTAAAACTAGTAATTGTCTTTTTCTTTCTTTTTTTTTTAAACAAGAACCTTAAATCTAGTCTCCTTTGCTTAGCCTTTTTCCTAACCCTTGACAACAACTTGTAACCAACCCCCCTAAATAATGAAAATTATCCCAGACCCAAAACCCATTAAAAAGACCAAAAAAACCACCCGCCCCACACCACCTCTTTGGGAATGTGGGCGTCATATTCTTAAAATTGCTTCCTGCTGGGTATGGGCGAAGTTATCTTTATCCTGAAAGAAAAATTTAGGTTAATTGTCAAATTCTAGGAAAGGTAACTATATCCTTCATTATTATCCAGTCTGTGTATAATGCCAAAGTTCAAGGTTTATCTCAGGTCCTTATTCAAGTAGTCTTTGAGACTGGATCATCTCAGCTAGTCATCTCAAAATTGCTCTGAGCACCTTGTAGTTCAAAGCTGATCTGTAGATGATGTTTGTCAGCTTAGTGATATTATTATTGTCCACGTGGAATTGTTGTTGTTGTTGTTGTTGTGGGGCCCCATCTTCTTCCTGGAGCCTTCAGTTGATGTTAGGCCTGGCCGTGATTTCCTGCAGAAAACTGATAAGAGACTCTAACACAAAGACATATATATGCAGCTAATTGAAGCCTTTTTTCTAGAATTAGTTAGTACTCTATATGACCATTCATATCTTAACAAAGTTTAAAATGTATATATATATATAATCTTGTAAATTTTGATATAAAATTTATACTTTAAGAAAAGTTTAAAGAATCAAAATAGAATCAAAGAGTCGAGATTAGTAATAGAATAGTCCCTTAATTAATTTGGCTTTTGTCCTGTACCATAGCAGAAAATGGCTCTTTTATTCTGGCATGATACAGGGAGTTTGCATTTTCCTTTTAACAACATGCTTGAGTTTAAAGAAGGAGAGAGCCATTCTCCAACTCCAAAGTCAGCTTTAAATTTTAATTGAACTGGGACTATTAGAAGACCAATAGTGTTAAATCTTTAGAGAAAAGCAGAAACAAACATTTAAGAAGACATAAAATTTTTTAGATAATATATACCCATATGCCGTTTCACTCTGTTTCCTGGGATAGAAGATTTGTCCCTTTTCTTCAGTTGTCTCATTTGTCTTGTGTTTTTCAGATTCCTTAACCTTCATTCTCCTAAAAGACAAAAAACAAAAACCTTTCCCCAAGACTAATTTTTGGGGATGTTCCTTTTTGGCAAGTTATTATCTGATTAAATGAAAAGACATGTGTTACTGGTACAAGTTAGTTTAAACTGGATGTTCATGCTGGTTGATGAACTATCACCTCCTCTAATTAAGAGGTCTCTCTTGTTCAAATCGAACCTTTATCAATTTTGATGGTACCCACAGCTTATCTTCTCTTGTAGAAACAAAAGCAAAACCTCATCCCCAATGTAATACATACCCTGGTTTCCATTCTGAGGTCAGCACATCCTTATAGTATATAGGCTGATTTAATTCTGTAGTTTTTTCTATTATCCAATGTCTCTCTGCAGCTGTTGTTCCTTTCTCATTGGCATTCAGAAAATTCAAAGTTAGAAGAGCATTATGCAGTCTATTTCTGGGGGTTTTTGTTACTCCTTTCTGTTTATTTAGCATATCCTTTATAGTTCTGTTTGATCTTTCTATAACTGCTTGACTTGTAGGATTATGTGGTATACCTGTAATATGCTTTATTTTGTAATAAGCAAAAAACTGTTTCATTTTAACAGAGACATATGATGGAGCATTGTCAGTTTTGATTTGTGCAGGTATACCCATGATGGCCATAACTTCTAGCAAATGAGTGATTACAGAATCAGCTTTTTCAGAACTCAGAGCAGTTGCCCATTGAAATCCTGAATAAGTATCAATGGTGTGGTGTACATATTTCAGTTTTCCAAATTCTGCAAAATGAAACACGTCCATCTGCCAGATTTCATTCCTCTGAGTACCCTTTGGGTTACATCCTGCTGGCAATGGCATTTGATTATAGAAGGAACAAGTAGGACATTTCTTTACTATTTCTTTGGCGTGTTGCCAGGTTATGGAAAAATCCTTTTTTAAACCTTTACTATTGACATGATGTTTTTTATGAAATTCTGAGGCCTCCACACATTTCCTATCAATAATTTATCAATCTCATCATTGCCTTGTGCTAAAGGGCCTGGCAGACCAGTATGAGATCGGATGTGAGTTATATATAAAGGATGACTCCTTTTCCTGATTGTATTTTGTAAGTGAATAAATAGTGAAGTTAATTCTAAAGCATCAGGGATAAATTCTGCAGTCTCAATATGTAATACCACTCTTTCAGCATACTGAGAGTCAGTTACTATGTTGAGAGGTTCTGAAAAATCCATTAATACCAACAGAATAGCATACAATTCTGATTTTTGCACTGAATTATAAGGACTTTGTACCACTTTACTTAAATTTTCTGATTTGTAACCTGCCTTTCCTTGTTTGTTGGCATCTGTATAAAATGTACGAACTCCAGATATGGGTTTTTGCCGTACAATTCGAGGCAAGATCCAATCAGCTCTCTTTATAAAATCAATTCTGTTGCTTTTGGGATATTTGCTGTTAATTTCTCCCAAAAAATTACTGCAAGCTCTTTGCCAAGGTTCACTTTCTGTCCATAATTTTTCAATGTCCTCCTTAGTTAAAGGTACGACAATTTCTGCTGGGTCTATTCCTGCTAATTGACGAAGTCTCAATTTTCCTTTCCAAATCAAGTCAGAGATTTTTTCCCCATAAGTTTTTAATTTTTTATTTGGTTTATTTGGTAAAAATATCCATTCCAATATAATATCTTCCCTCTGCATTAATATTTCAGTAGGGGAATGCCTAGAAGGTAAAATAACCAAAATGCAATCCAGCTTTGGATCAATACGATCTACGTGCCCTTCATGTACTTTCTTTTCTACCAAGGCCAATTCTTTCTTAGCTTCAGGTGATAATTCTCTTGGACTATTTAAGTCCTTGTCACCTTCTAAGGTTTTGAACAAATTAGTCAGTTCATCATTTTTTACCCCAACAATAGTTCGTAGATGAGAAATATCTCCAAATAATCTTTGAAAGTCATTAAGAGTCTGTAGTCTATCTCTCCTAATTTGCACCTTTTGGGGTCTAATTTTTTGTAGCTCTATTTTATATCCTAAATAATTAATAGAATCTCCTCTTTGTATCTTTTCAGGAGCAATTTGTAATCCCCAGCAAGGCAAAATTTTCTTTCCTTCTTCAAAATTCTTTCTAAAAGTATCTGCATTTGAGTCAGCTAGTAAAATATCATCCATATAATGATAAATTATAGATTTAGGAAATTTTTTACGTATCACTTCCAATGGCTGTTGTACAAAATATTGGCACAGAGTTGGGCTATTTAACATTCCCTGTGGGAGGACCCTCCATTGAAATCTTTTAACCGGTTGAGAATTATTATAAGTAGGCACTGTGAAAGCAAATCTTTCTCTGTCTTTTTCTTGTAAGGGTATTGAAAAGAAACAGTCTTTTAAATCAATAACTATGAGAGGCCATCCTTTTGGTAACAGAGTAGGCAAAGGAATTCCAGATTGTAGAGATCTGGCTGAATTACTTTGTTAATTGCTTTAAGGTCTGTTACCATTCTCCATTTACCAGATTTCTTTTTAATAACAAATACAGGAGAATTCCAAGGGCTGGTTGACTGTTCAATATGCTGAGCATTTAACTGTTCTTCTACCAGCTCTTCTAAAGCCTGGAGTTTCTCTGTTGTTAAAGGCCATTGCTGAACCCATACAGGCTTGTCTGTTAACCATTTTAAAGGTAGAGCTGTTGGTATTTTTGGAAGATTATCAGTTGTTGTGCCCTGTTCCTGTATAATATGGATGGCTGGTGACAACTCAAAATAATGCCTTCTAATATTTCTCTCAGAAACATGTGCTAGTTTATGATTTGTTTCTGAGATTGGAGGGATGTTAATCTGAGTATTCCATTGTTGCAACAAGTCTCTACCTCACAGGTTCATAGTTATGTTAGCCACATATGGTTTTAATTTTCCTCTCTGTCCTTCAGGACCTATACATTCCAGCCATCTTGCACTCTGTTTCACCTGAGATAATGTCCCAATTCCTAACAGTTGAACGTTTACCTCCTGAAGAGGCCAAGCTGGATGCCAAAATTCTGGTGCAATTATGGTAATGTCCGCACCTGTGTCTACCAGACCAGACAACAAAACACCATTTATTTTTATTGTTAATTTTGGTCTTTGTTCATTAATAGAAGTTTGCCAAAAAATTTTCTTTATGTTTTCTCCTGAATTTTCTATTCTCTCTGTTTCATCATCCTGACCAGCATGATTTATTCCAATAGGCATTTGGTTATTTAATCGCTCTGAGCAGGGATTTCCTCTACAGCTGCAGGAAAGGTTTGAACTGGTTTTGCTATGGGGGCCTGCATGAGGCCCCTGCGGGAGTTTCCCGAAAACTGAGGCAAAGGATTACCCTGTCTGTCCTTTGTTGATCTACATTCGTTGGTCCAGTGTTTTCCCTTACCACACCTTCTGCATACTCCAGAAGGAAGGAGCATTCTGTTGCCATTGTTCCTTGAAGAAACATTGCTTCTAGGAATGACCTGTTTACAGTCCCTTTTAAAATGTCCTTGCTTTCCACACCCAAAATATCTAACATTCCTCAAACCTTTTGAAATTACGTCTCCTACCCAAGTATCATCATGCTCATCAGCCTCAACATTAATTGTTTCTCTAATCCAATCTTACAAAGGTGCAGATCTTGCCTTTAACGGCCTGATTATTCTTTTGCATGCTGCATTCGCATTCTCAAATGCCAAAGTTTCAATTATTGCCTTACTAGCTTCTGATTCTGAGACCATTCTGTTTACTGCTGAAGCCATTCTTTGTAAAAAATCTGTGAAAGATTCTTTTGGGCCTTGCATAACCTTTGTAAATGACTCAGGTTTTTTTCCTGGTTCCTCAACTCTGTCCCATGCATTCAAGGCTGCCATTCAACATAAAATTAGGGTTTGAACATCATATAAACATTGTGTTTGTACTGAAGCATATTGGCCTTCTCCAATAAGCTGATCCTGACAAACTTGTATTCCTTTATCCCTCCATTGTTTTTCTACGTTTCTAGCTTCCTCCTTAAACCACGTTAGAAACTGAAGTCTCTGGCTGGGTTCCAGAACAGCTTGTGCAAGGTCCCGCCAGTCCTGTGGTACAATCCTATTATATGTTGACCAAGAGTTTAACATTTGCTTTACATATGGGGAATGCATGCCATAAGATACTATTGCCTCCTTAAACCTTTTAAAATCCAACAGTTCAATTGGAGCCCAAATATTTTGTATAGCCATTTGATCAGGCATCTGCTGTACGGTTACAGGATAAATTAAGGGTGACTGTGTGAAAACAGGCTTTCTTTCTGTAACCTTATGATCCAAACTTGAACCAACTTCACTGTTAATTTCTTCTGTCTGAATTTTTACAGGTTTAACAAGTTTTTCTAAAGCTGTCATCCTGGCACTTAAATCGACTATCTTTTTAAATAGTAAAATGAGAATAAGCATGGTGATAAACTGCATAATTCCCATAATACTAATCTTTTCATATAGTTGTTCCATTGTCAGACTGCCTAAAATTTCAAACAAAACCCAATTTTCTTCCAATGTACACAGGAAACCCATTTTTTTTAAATGTGGAAAAAACTCGTCTTTTAAATAGTTTCCTTTATGACTTACCAAATCTGCGTAGAACAGTAGAAATCTGAGCGAATTTCAAAAGAGCTACCTAGTGTCCTAGGTGTGAATCCAGAGAGAGAGAGAGAGAGAGAGACAGAGACAGAGAGAGAGAAAGAGACAGAGAGAGAGACAGAGAGAAAGCGAAAGTGAAAGTGAAAGCGTAGCGGGCTAAAGCTTAAATCCAGCCACTTGTTCCCTCTTGAGCAGAGTCAAGGCTTGGCTTTACAGGCAGGGGCCCTGTTTAGCAGGGCAGGCCTGAGTTGTTTGTAGCACTGGCTTTAAGCAAGCAGCTCACAGTTAGTCCGGCCTGAGGCCAAGCAGATCTGGGCCGGGGCTAGGGAGCTGGCTGCTCGGGCTAGGGAGCCGGCCCCAAGCAGTTTTTAATGGATTCTTGTCACGTTGGGCGCCAGATGTAGATGTAACCAATCGTCTTTTTAAAATAAGAAACACGGAGCCAATGTAAAAGAGAAAGCTGAGAGGTCAGAGCTCAGAGATAAAATCTTACCTCCTTCAGTGCTCCTAACTTCCCCGAGAGAGAGCTTCTTCCTCTTTGTCTGTCTTTAAATAGTCTTTCTGTTCTGCCTTCTCATTGGTTGTAAACCCAACCACATGACTGCCTCATCACTGCCTGTAAGTACCGCCCTCCAGGTCTTAAAGGCATATGTCTCCAATGCTGCCTGTATCCCTGAACACACAGAAATCTACTTAGCTCTTCTAACCACCATGCTCTTGCTATGGCTCTAATAGCTCTGACCCCAGGGCAACTTTATTTATTAACATAAAATTAAAATTACATTTCAGTACAAATAAAATATCACCATAAGAACTCAGTCTTGTGAGATGTCCTGACAGCTCCACGTGTGCCGTAGCACACTCGTTTGCATGTACATAAAGAGTGTCATTAAAAAAATTTGTTTGAGGGCTGGAGAGATGGCTCAGAGGTTAAGAACGCTGGCTGCTCTTCCGGAGGTCCTGAGTTCAATTCCCAGCAACCACGTGGTGGCTCACAACCATCTGTAATGAGATCTGGTGCCCTCTTTTGGCCTGCAGGCATACATGCAGACAGAGCACTGTATACATAATTTAAAAAAACAAATTTTAAAAAACAAAACAAAACAAATTTGTTTGAGGGCCAGGCATGGCACTGCGGGCTTTTTAATTGACACTCGGGAGGCAGAGGCAAGGGAATCTCTGAGTTCGAGGCCAGCCTGGTCTACAGAGCGAGTTCCAGGACAGCCAGGGCTACACAGAGAAACCCTGCTTTGAAAAACAAAGTTTTTTTTTTTTTTTTTTTTTGGTTTTTCGAGACAGGGTTTCTCTGCATAGCTTTGCGCCTTTCCTGGAACTCACTTGGTAGTCCAGGCTGGCCTCGAACTCACAGAGATCCGCCTGCCTCTGCCTCCCGAGTGCTGGGATTAAAGGCGTGCGCCACCACCGCCCGGCAAACAAAGTTTTTTGAAGTAAGTTTTTGGCTGCTGCAGATGTAGCTCAGCTGCTTGTCTAGCATCCACTAACCCCTGGGTTTCATTCGCAGTGCCCCATAAAACCAGGTCTGGTGGTGTGCTCCTGGACTTCCAGCAATTGAAAGACAGAGGTAGAGGTATTGCTATGAGTTCAAGGCCAGCCTGGGTTACAGACTAAGAAAGACCCTGTCACAACCAGCCAACCAAATAAATGGAGCAGCTGAGACTGCAGACATGCACCACCAGGCGTGGTCATTTGGTGTTTGCAGTGTTAAAGGGTAAACACAGGATCTCAATGCATGCTAAGCATGTACTCTACTGTTGAGCTGCATACGACCCCTCAGGCCCACCCATATTTTTCATGAAACCTTCCCTAACACTGTCATCCCCAATCCTCATTGCCACAGGTGGTGCTTCCTGAGACCAGCCCCCTCCTTAGAAGGCTTCATTCCAGCTCTGTTCTAGTTTCTCCCTCCCCACAGGCCCTCTGTCCACAGGCCAAGTAGGTTAGCTCATCCAGAGTGGTCCCTTTGAGGTCTTCCTGAAGTGTCATGGGTCTGTGGAGACCACTTGGTCAGCCACTTCTAGGGGGTGTGTGCTAGGAGGAAGAGGGTAATACACATACACACAGATGTAAAGAGGGTCTCACACACACACACACACACACACACACACACACACACACACACACCACACACCACACAGCTTTGCAGTATAGATGGAAGGCTGAGGTGGAAACAATGACTGCCATGGCCAGTCCTCCAACGCTGCCACGTGGGAGGCACTTTGGAGGAGCCTGAGAATTCTACCTTTGTTTGGCTTGGTTTGGCTTTTGGTTTGTTTTTGTTCTTTTTTTTTTTTTTTTTTTTTTTTTTTTTGTGTGTGTGTGTGTGTGTGTGTGTGTGTGTGTTTCCTGAGACTGGGTTTCTGTGTAGCCCAGCTGTCCTGGAACTCACTCTGTAGATCAGGATGGCATCAAACTCACAGAGATCTGCCTGCCTTTGCCTCCCAAGTGCTGGGATTAAAGGCGTGCGCCACCACTAACCAGAGAATTCTACCTTTGAAACTGTTGTTAGAGCTCATTGGTAGAGTATTTGGCTAGCATGCATGAAATCTTGGATTCAATCCCCAGAAGAGCTGTCACAATGCCAGCACTGGGTATGTGGGGGCAGGAGATCAGAAGTTCAAGGCCATCTGCTGATACATATCAAGTTCAAGGTCAGCCTGGGATAAATGAAATACTCTCAAAAAAAGATTGGAATATAGCTCAGTGACAGAGCATGTCTTGCCTTTACTCTGGAGCTCAACCCTCACCATCAAAAGGGTCATCAGTATTACCACCTCCCTTCAACACTCGGGGACTCACGGAAGAAGGAAGAGCTGGAGAAGGGGAGTGTTGCGGGATGCTGTCTCCTGGGCATGGCCTGGCTGTTGCAATCTTGAACTCACAGCCGCTGTGCAATAAGCCTGAGGATGACACATTGTGACTGTCAGTGGGCCCCAAGGAGTTAGAGTTCTCCGGGAATCTCATGTGAGGAAAAGAAAATGCCGGAAGCCTGGACCAGCCACAGGGGACTCCACCACACACTTTACAGACTACCTTGCAGGGAAGTGGAGCCGAGACAATGATGGATCAGTGGTTGGTGAGACACCTTGACCAGGACTGCTATTATGCATATTTCTTGCCTTCTACTTTAATTTTTATTTTATTACTGTGTGGGTGTGTGGAGCACCAAGTGTGGAGACCAGAGGAACCTTTGTGGAGTGGGGGTCTCTGTCTCCACCTTGATGTGGGCCCTAGGGGTCAGACGGCTCACCAGGCTTCTCTGCCTGGAGCAAGCACCACTATCAACTGGAAACTGTAAGTTTGCAACTGCCCTGGCAACAAATTCCAACTAGCCCAACCTATATGGCTTGACAGAATATAAATTATGACACTGGGGGCAGCTTTACTTTTTAAAACTTTATTGATTTTCCACCTGATCAAAGCATGGGGTATTTAACAGTATTATACATAATATTTTTATATAGAAAACTTTACATAGCATTTCATATTATATAATTCTGCTTTATTCTTCCAAAAATGTTTACATCCATTGGGCAAGGAATGCTTTTCATTAAATTATCAATATTAAATGCACTTAATCACTATGTGTAGATGAAATCAAAGTAGCTAGTAACTAACTTTTAGGCATTTTTAAAGAGGAAAAACATACATTTTGCACATAAAGAAATGTTTGATGCAAATATGCAAGATAAAATTTTTTAAAAAATTAGAACACTGAGAAAAACCACACATCTGATGAGTGTCATTTTCTGAGAGCAAGGATTTTCAGATGGATTCATTCTTTACAATGCTCAGCTTTGGTTTTTTTGCATCCCAAACCACCAAGCTGCTGGCAGTACAACTCCAGGTTTCGCGTGGGCGCTAGCTTGTGTCTCCCTTCCCACAGTGACACAGAGTGCAGAAGGATCCACTAGCACTGTAGCAACAAACACCTGAGCAAGGCGGCCACACCTGCCTGTGTCAGCACGTTCTTTAATAACTAGAAGACAACTAAATAGACAGCCATGATCACAAAACAACAACAAAATGGTTTGTTTTGAGGGTTGTGTCTTTACATTTTTTCTGAATTTTGTACAAAAGTCACCTGTTGGAAGAAAGTATTGTATTTCTAGAAATGTCTGACTCTGGAGGTGCACATCAGACATCACACCCCACTCTCTGTTTGTTGCTCAGATGCCAAAGCTGGTGATTTCCTTAACAGACAACACAACTGCTCGGAACAGCAGCTTGGGAACAGAAACTTCTTTAGAGAGTCCGGCACATATGACCAACACTTAAAGCATTCTGATAAAGAACTAAAGCCTTGGAAGATGCTCCACCCTCCCTCCTCTGTGCTGCAGCCAGCCAGCATCTGCCTGTGAGGGTACAGTGTTCTTTCTCACTCTGCACTGGGGTCCAGTGGGCTCAAGCTACATTTGCCATGAGAAAGGCTAGACTTGTTTACCACAAAGAATTTAAACCGAATGGCTTGTTTCTGGAGGTCAGGGACACCACTGCCCACTGACAAGAAAAATTACCCTGAATGGTTTTACACTGTTTTTAAAAGATCTATTGCTGTACAATTCAAATGCATCATTCAGAAAATTCAATCTTTTTATACAACAAAATTATAAAGAAATTCAAGCCCGAAAACCTCAGCAATTAAGAAAACGCACGGACACACTCCCCACCCTGTAAAGAGCAAAAATGACAGAGGAGGCAGGGAACACTGGGGGCACATGACTAATGCGGATGGGTGGAATGTCACATGACAGGGGAGGGAAAACCACCAGTCAGGGACACAGTTTAGGCAGGATGCACCCACTGAACATGCATGCATGTTCCCTGATTACATGTGTGATACAAATACTGCAGGGACCACTGGTAGCTGAGGTCATGCTGAGTGGCAACACCAGGTAGAACATCTCAGGCGCAGGTTTATAGTGCAGCAAAAGATGTAACAGACTCCCAGACACATCAGTCAAATGTGCTCACACTTTCCACTTACACTAACATTCTCCCACAGTCCCGTCCTTTGAGGTACACAGCCCTCTCAACTAATATGTGTTGGTAATAATCTCAACCTGCTTTTTTTTCTTTGGTAGAAAAATTATAATACTTTTTTTTGGGGGGAAAAGCACAAATACAAGTTCTGCCGACCAAACTGAACATGTGGCAAGGCTGTCAAAACAAGAGGAAAAAAACAGCAAAAGCACCAGGACTCCCTCTCTAGAAAGAAAAAAGGGTCCAATTCCACAGATGCACTCCCAAGGGATGACTATTCTAAGGCACCAGAGTTGACATAACACAACCCCCATTTGTAGGACTTGATGCAGGCAGAAGTCTGGCGGATTCTACTGCATCTCATGACACGGCTTAGCACTCAGGGCTGCTCCAGGTGAACAGTGGTGAGGGCAGACAAGGAGTCGTGCATTCTCTTTCTCATGGGCTCCAAATCGATTGAGCTTCCTCTAGCTTGGCTGCTGTGGGTGTGGGAGCACTCAGAATTCACTCTGCTGCAGTTCTAGGCATGCCACCATTACCACTGTAAGGACCCCAGAACCTAATCTTGCCAAAGACTCCAGCTCCTGGCTCAAGCTAACAGAAGCTCTAAGTGCCACCCCTGGCTGTTGTCACAGTCCAGCTGTGCTGGCCCACAGTAGCTCTAGTTCCACTCAAGACATGGCTGAGGGAGCAGCGGAGTAACCCTTATTACACTAAGTTACTGTCCCCAGCTCTGACAGTCCCTTCCACACTCACTCTGCTGAGGGAAAAACTAAAAAGGCTTACTCGAAGATAAACTCTGGGTCAGCTGTTTGCTTTTCATTACTATTTCAGATTAGAGATTTCAGAGAGATGCGCAATGCATTCTGGAAATTTAACACAACACCTACCCACAAATACTTCAAGGAAGGATAACACCTTCATTAAATTCTTTTTTTCTACAGACTTTGTCTCCCCACGTTACTAAAACAGGGAGCCATGAGGCACTACTCTTCAAACCTTGCAAGCTCTTTAAGTCTACTACACTCTGCCTTTAATCAAATCTTCAATATAACTTTGTAAAATACTTTAGAGATCACTCAGACAATAACAAAGCATAAGAAATAACCCTCTTTTCCTACCTTTCTTAATCTAACTAGGCTGACCCCAAGCTGACACAAACATTCAAACTTCTCTAATACATTCAAACAACAAAACACCCAGTGTACTTAGGTGGCAGTTAGCCGTTACAAGGAATTTTATTAACATACTCTCTAATAAACACGAATCTATACAGCGATGTTCATTACTTCCAAGGAGAGTGACTTCCGACAAAACATTTATTGCCAGTTTTGGAGCTCTGCGAGGAAACTGTGGTTTGACAACAGATTTGACAGTTCAGGCAGCAAAATGGAATGACAGACAGATGGCGAACTGACCCCACCACTGTGTTACTGGTGTGCAATGGTGTAACGAGACACCAGGAGCCGACGATGGGGACTGTGATGAGGCCAGGGGACAGGTCACTGCTATCCAGGTCTGAACTCCAACAGGGTGGGTGGCCTTGTTTGCCAGTCAGGATGGCATGATGGATACTCTGCAGAACCACAGCAGTGACCGTGGGAGCCAGTGCTACCACATGGATGACAATGTTGCTGGCACTTGGGATGGCTCTTCTGGAATCCATATCTTATACACCAGGCCTATCCGCAGGAAGAACTTCCGAAGAACTGCGCGGAGCTCAGGGATCAGGTCAAACTGCATGATTTCACACAAGTAGGGGTAGTACACTGACGCATGTGCTTTGAACTGGCGGCAGGGAAAGCAGAGAGCCAAGTCAGACAGGGAACATTGTTTTTGCACCAGTTTTCCAAAGGTATTTATCTCAGTCTAAATGATGATGTTCTACAATACTGCTGCTGCTTTTTCTTACAATTCAAATTTGCTGCAGCTAAAACTTATTTTAGCTGGATGATGTGGTACATGACTAAAACAGGAAGACTGCAAGTTCTGGGCCAGTCTGGGCTACATAGTAAGACTGTCTCATGAAAACGAGACCTGGGCGTAACTTAGTTGGTAGAGTGCTTGCCTAGTATGCATGAAGCCTTGGGTTCAATCCCCAGCACCACACAAAGCAAAGAAGTAAATCCTACAGTGTTGCAGAAGTAGAGGCAGAAGGACCAGGTAATCTTCAGCTCACAGGGTGTCCTAGGCTAGCCTGGGCTGAATGAGGCCCTATCACAAAACATCCACAATGCCTTCCCACCCCCATTTTAATGGTATTGAGTTTCTTTTAGTTATAACAGTCTTGCTGTCCCCAACAGGCTTCTTTCACTCCATAAAGGGGCTGATAGTCTACATCACCACTCACAATCTCAGCCTGTCTTCTTGTACTGAGACCATTAGCACTATCCCCAATGGCCACACACATGGTCCACACTTCATCCCTTCCCAGCTGGAGTTCTTGGGAAAAGCCCTTTTATCTGGAGGTACCTACCTACTTTCCTAATGAACTGTCTCCAACAGTCATCTCCACTGGAGGAAAAGCACCTACCCTGACCAGAGCCTGCCGGAGACATTAGAATTCACTGTACCTTTTCGTCATTTATTTTGAGGGTTTTGGTTAGAAGTAACAGCAGGAGGTTTGTCCATGCTTCCCGATGGCTTTCCGAGTTCACAGTGGTGAAATAGGCAAGTGCTTCGCTGCAAACCCTATAATGAAGAGACAGGCATGTCAAGACAGTAGCTGGCACTTCACATCCTTCAATGCCCTACTGAACACCTATACTGGCTGTGCCAGCCTGGACAAACCACCAGGTCCTCATTTCTTTTGTCATATGACAGCATGGCTCTGGCAATGACCAGTGTGAAGCTTGGTCAGTCTGTAGCACATGAAGCACAAGAGTACTTCTTTACTGTTATTAACTGTCTCTCCCTCCTCACCCTGTAACTACTGAAACTGCCCCAGACTTAAATGTTATACGGCAACCCTGACAGATGCTAGGAGCCTATGCTTTAGGCTTGATTTAAGAAATGACCTGGGCCGGGCGGTGGTGGCGCAGGCCTTAATCCCAGCACTCAGGAGGCAGAGCCAGGCAGATCTCTGTGAGTTCGAGTGTGGCCAGCCTGGTCTACAGAGTGAGATCCAGGACAGGCACCAAAACTACACAGAGAAACCCTGTCTCAAAAAACCAAAAAAAAAAAAAAAAAAAAAAAAAAAAGACCTGGGTACGGAGAGAGTGAGGCAGGAAATTATGGGTCCAAGACCAGCCTTAGGTGGTATATAGGGAGACTCTGTCCCAAGGAAGGGTGGGGAAGAACCATTGTATCTCCTGTAACTAAGTAAATTCTCCTTTCAGTCAAGATTTATCAGTGCTGGTTGTGGTGGCACACACTTGCAATCCCAACACTTAGGAGGCAGAGGCAGGAGACTAGGAGTTCAAGGTCATCCTTGGCTACATGTCAGTTTGAGGCAGCCTGGGCTACGTGAGATCCTATCTCAAAAGACCAAACAAGTCTATTATAATATTCTCACTGTCAGACAACTGTAAAGGGCATAAAATTATTATAATAAAAAAGGAGAAAAGAATTCCATCATTTTAAAGGACACAAGACAATATTTTATAGCCAATTTCCCCCCTTCCTCTCGTGTGTGTGTGTGTGTGTGTGTGTGTGTGTGCGCGCGCACGCGCGCACACGCGCGGATGTTCATGCAGTGCTAGGAAATGACCCTATGGTGTCATGCATGGTGGCAAGGACTCCACCACTGCACTATGCACTCCTCCCCTCCTCCCCAAATGGCCATCTGGAATACACTAAATCAATATATTGAAAATTGATACACCAGCTTGACAGTTAAGATCCACAGAACGATGTTCCTGTGGGCTGCTCCCAGCTGTGTTGCAGACTGCCGCCTTACTGCAGGGGGTCAATGCTGGGCTACTTACTACATATTTCAGAAGAGTAGAAGGAGGCTTGGGGAGCTGGGGTGCAGCTCAGTGGTAGAGCATGTACTTAGCCTGTGCAAGGCCAAATTCACACCCCAGGATCAAAGAGAAACACAAAACATGAGGCTCACCAGCCTTTTGTTGATGCCCAGGAAGTGGGTAGAAACTGGCCTAGTATCTTCCTGGAAAGAAGGAGCGACAGGATGCTAGGGCTGACGGCAACTCCTTGGACTTCCTCCCAGGAGGGACAGTAACCTACTCACCCTGGATGCCAGCCAGAGCCAGGACTTCCCTCAGTCTTAGCACTCAGAATTCTGTCAGAGCACTTTTTACAGCTCCAGGGAGGGTCGGAATGAAAAGGAATAGCCCTGCCTACTCTGCTTAGGATTTCAGGACCTGAAACAGACGAGGCAGCAGAAGGAAGCCAGGCATGGAGTGTTGCTGAGTAGGTGTATCTCTAACCCTGGCTGGCCTGCAACTCAAAGATCCACTTACTTCTGCCTCCCAAGTCCAGGGCAAAAAGTGCATGCCACCACACCTGGCTCTCCTATTCTTTTCAATTCACAGAATTATGATGGGAAATTAATGGGAAAACAATCTTACGTTAAAAGTCGCTGCTGTATTTCGCCCCAGGAATCCCTGCGGTCCTCATCGACATACATTCTAAAGAGGATCCTCAAACAACAGGCCAGGCTGCTGGTTTCTTGTTTGAGAAGATTGGGTTTGGACTTGCCCTTGAAGCCTAGAGATAAGGCAATCAGGTCAACAGTGCACGTTACCAGCCTGGACGGCACTGAGCTGCCACGGAGATAGTCCTCTAGTCACACCAAGAAAACGGGAGGCGGATGGTGGTGGTCCTGGCTCTCCAGGTGACCCGTGCAGACGCAGTGCTTCTTCCATTTAGTCTCATCTCAGTCCACGGCTCTTCAGAATTCTAGGGCTCAGGCTGGCAGGAGGGCCCAGCGGGTAAAGGGACTTACTCTGTAAGCCTGGAGACCTGAGCTGACGCCGCAAATTTGTTTCCTGACCCACATAACACACATGCACCACAGTAACTTTCTTTTCAAGACCACAATAATTTTTAAATTTTAAGAAAGAACTCCCATTGGGTGGCGGTGGCACACGCCTTTAATCCCAGCACTCGGGAGGTAAAGGTAGGCGGATCTCTGTGAGTTCGAGGCCAACCTGGTCTACAGAGCAAGTTCCAGGACAGGCGCAAAGCTACACAGAGAAACCCTGTCTTGAAAAACAAAAAGCAAAAACCAAAAAGAAACAAACAAACAAAAAAAAAATAGAGAGAGAAATTCCCTTTAATCCCAGTACTCAAGGCAGAGGCGAACAGGTCTCTAAGGTTCCACATAGTGTGAGTTCCAGGATACCCAGGGCTATACAGAGAAACCCTGCATCATTAAACCAAAAAGAAAACCAAAAACCGAACACCAAAACAAAAAAACCCATACAAAATAAACAAACAAAGAACTCAGAGTCAGGCATAATGGCACACACCCGTAATATCAGTAATTAGGAGGCTGAGACAGGGGGACTAGCATGCGTTTCAGACTAGCCTGAGCTACTAGCAAGTTCTAGGTTAGCCAGGACTGATAGCAAAAACAATTTTGTTTCAACAAAACAAGGTATCTGGGGAGAGGGTTAAGGGATGTTAACAAAAGTTTATAGTGTGTTTCTGCAAAGTTTTAAATTTTAAGACTCCAACACACTCTACCCTTGGAGGAAATATATATATCTCACATAAAATATCATAAAAATATATCACATAGGTTGGTGAGATGGCTCAGTGGTTAAGAGCACTGGCTGCTCTTCCAGAGGACTCAGCTTCAGTACCCAGCACCACATGGAGGCTCACAACTGTCTGTAACTTCATTCTGAGGGGATGCAGTGCCCTCTTCTGACCTTGGACACCAGGCATGGGTACACTGACATATATCCAGGCAAAACACTCACACACAAAAACAAACAAAAAATAAATTAAAAATATTAAAATACCAGAGCTCTCCAAAGGCTTGGCCTTTCAGGATGGTGGCTGGTGGAGCCTGTCACAAGCCTGTCTGTGTGCCTTACCTGCTCTCCAGAGGACAGTTCGCTGCTCATAGTTGGAGTTGAAGGCCTTGGAGAACGAATGGGACTCTTGCAGGCAGTCCAACAGCTTGAAGAGGTGCTGGGAAGACATGAACTTGTACATGCCCTGATTCTCCGTCTCGATGTGGATATCTGCATCTAGGGTGTCTTGCTGGAGGGGAGAGACAAGATGGCTGAGTAAAGAGCTTAGCGGGGAATGAGGCAATGTGATGGCAAACAGACAGGACAGTTCAACCTCCTAGAACCATCCTTGGAGTGTTCCCACTCAGAGTCTGTCTCTGGCTACATCCTGAGTGGTTGTGTGGCGGTGGTGGTGGCGGCGGCGGCGGCGGCGGCAGGCTTGGGGGCTCAAGTTTCTACATTGTCAGAACTATCTGCTGCATAAGCAGGGGGTGTGCTTTCAGCACCGCACTACAGCCCTGTGTTTTTCTCTTTTCAAATGTGATCAGTGTGACAGACGCCAGAGTCCCAAGTATAACAAAGCCAGGGAGAGAAGCGCTAAACCCATGGTTCTCTGAGCTCAGTCAGATGATCAGATGATCACTCAAGCCCCGTGATAGCCTTCAGTCCCAAAGGAAAGACTGTGTACAGTGCTCCAAACTGTTAGTGCATGTGCAGCCTAAACCTGACACGTTTGGAAATTTTATATTTCTGGAAATTTCTAGGAACTGGCCATCCTCCTCATAAGAGGCTGAGGAGGGAAAATCATAAAACTTTCTGAGTTGGTCTAAACAAAACTCTGGAGTAGTCTTTATCAAAATCCCAGCTGACACAGATGGGCTGTGTCACACACACACCTGTTATCCCAGCTGAGACAGAATGATCAGGACTAGCCTGAGCTACATAGTGCGATCCAGGCCAGTCTGAGCTGTACTGCGAGGCCCTAATTTAAAAAGCTGATTCCAAACTCCTGATTGGCAGAGAAATCTTGAAAACATACAAAATTGGAGGGCTGACATTTCCAGCTTCCAAAACACACTAAAAAACTGCAGTAATTTGGTTAGTGTGATGCTGGTATATAGGTAGATACCAATGAATTAAACAGCATGGAGACACAAGAAATAGCCCTTATATTATTGGTAAAGTGACTTCTGACACAAGGGCCTGGAAAATTCACTGGGGAAAGAAAAGACTGCCATAAAATAGTGCTGAGGACGTGTGACCATCACACACAGAGACAAAAACTGGGTTCCCACCTTAGACAGCAAACAAGAAGGGAGTAAAACACGTTTGAAGATCTAAGAGTAAACCTTATGTGAAGCGTTCTTTTCTTTTGAGACAGGGTCTCTTACATAGCCCTGGCTGTCCTGGAACTCACTTTGTAGACCAGGCCAGCCTTAAGTTCACACAGATCCACCTGCCTCTGCCTCCAGAGCACTGGGATTAGAGGTGTGCACCATCACACCCGGTTACTTATATAACCCTCTTAAAACAGCTGGAAAGAGGGTTCAGCAGTGAAAGAGCACTGGCTGATTGCCAGCACTCACATGGCAGCTCACACCCGGCTGTAACTCCAGTTCCAGGGGATCTGACAACCTCTTCTGGCCTCCTTGGGCAGCAGGCACTTTGTGCACAAATACACATGCAGACAAAACACTCATAACCATCAAATTAAAAACAAAACAAAACTCACAAAAACTCTTCAAACATAGTTCTATAGCTAAGTATGGTGGCGTGTGCCTATAACCCTAGCACTGGGGATGTAAAGGCAGGGGGCTGGGAACACAGGCCAGCCTGGGCTAGGAAGCAAGTTCAATGCTAGTCTTGGGAGACATGAGAGCCTATCTCAAAAAAAACAAACAAGCCAGGTGGTGATGGCGCACTCCTTTGATCCATCACTCAGGAGGCAGAGGCAAGTGAATTTCTGTGACAGAGCAAGTTCTAGGACAGCCAAGGCTACACAGAGAAATTCTGTCTTGGAAAAAACAAAACAAATAACCAAAAAACCAAAACCAAAAGCTGAAAACACATGTAGAAAGGGGGAGGAGTTTTTGGTCATATCTGATAGGGAATAAGCATGTGTCATATACATATAACTTATGAGTTTAACAGTAATTTTAAAGTGAAGTGCTCACCAAATTAGATGGTAAAACTCTATTGTTAAAGACACCACGGGGGGGGGGGCAGGGGGATTGAGACATTTTTCTTTTTAAATGAGTAAGAGGACTGCTGTGCAGTGGCCTGCTTTAGCTTCTGGAGTGTTGGGATTACAGACAAGCACTTCCACACCCAGTATTAGTCAGAATGGCCAGAGGAGCAACTGTGCTGGGAAACGGCCACAGCAGAATGTTATCTGGCCATATGTAAAAGAAATACTGCTATATTACAGGAATACTGTAATACACATGAACTCAAAACATTCTGCTAAATTAAAGAATCACACCCCAAAGTTCACACTCTCTGTACTCTCTTTGTATGAGATGCTCTGAACAGGCAAATCCAGAGACAGAAAGTCAATGAATAACTTGCAGAGTCAGGAAGGCAGGATGATGGGGATTGCTGATGACCACGGTACTGTTTTCACAGGGCTCAAAACATTATCAAATGACAGTGTCTCCATGCCTTTGTAAAAACAAAGGACTGAACTGCTTACTTAAAAAAAAAAAAAATGAAAAGGACAGATTGAGCATGCACATTGTTCCTTTCACGTTTTATTGTTGTTTGTTTTTAGTACCCTGGCTTGCTTTTCTTTGTGATTTTTGAGACAAGGTCTCATGCAGTTCAGGCTATCCTCAAACTCACTGTGTAGCCCAGGCAGGCCTTGAACTCATGACAATTCTCTGGCCTTAGCCTATTGAGTGCTGGGATCTCAGGCATATGTCATCACACAGCTTCCTCGGTTATTGATGTCCCTGAGATAACTTTCCCTAGCACCAAGGGAGGGGTGGCATCTGAGCAGTGCTACGCTGGTAAGCCAGCTCGCAGGAGAATAAAGACCTTTGACTTTCAGTGCTCTCCTGTCTGTGGTATATGTTGTTTCATCGTGTTCAATTGCCAGTGACCAGCACAATGTTTCTAAATGTGAGGTTGAACAGAGATGTACATGATGGGCTGGGGACTGCCCATCTGTGCTGGCTCCAACATGCTGCTGCTACTCACAGCCTCCTGTGAACAAGAGTGCCCCAGCCCAGGCCCTGGGGTGGTTACCTGGGCAGCAACCATGTGCTCCGCATCCTCCTTTTTGCTGGTCGCAGGGTAGAAGACGATGTTGTCAATGGTCTGTATCAGCTCCAGCTGAACCACACACTTGATGAGGAGGCTGGCCAACAGTTTCTGATCTACATTAGATGATAAAGATTAACCCTGACAATGATCAGCACTCTTCACTGAGCTCCTCCTGTGTGCCCAGAACACTTCTTGGTGCTGTGGCATGTCAACAAATGAAAACCCTGTCCCCCACTCCCCCAGTACTGGAGATAATAGCTGGAACCTAATTGATATTGATTGATTGATATTTGCTGGCATGACAGGGTAGAGAGAGGAACCATCAGGGTTGGGTTGCTAGTTTAAGCAAAATGCCAAGAAATATCTCTCCAAAAATGTGGTTATGAAACAATAAGAGAAGAAAAAAAGGAAAGAGGTAAAGGAGGGAAACTCAAGAAAATTGGAAAGGAAAGAAAAGAAATTGAGCAAAGATTTGAAGTTGAGAGAATTGATTGTGCGGATCCTGTGACCTCCAACAAGTCTCATGGTCAGCCACAGCTCTCCTACATCACAGCTGTGGACTGCACCCTCATGGCAGGTGGGCAGGCTGCCGATGCTAGTGAGCCTCTGTTCTGTGAGCAGGCACAGTTCAGTTTACGAGATCGGGGGAGCTCCTCTAAGTCTGCAATTTCTGGGCCACTTCTCTTCCATCTTGGAAGTGGTGTGGCTTTCTGCATCTCCTACTTCTCATGTCTTGAGGGCACTTGCACCCACGAGGTTCTAGATGTGATCCCCACTCCTGGGCTGGGGTGTGAGGAGGTGCTCTTTTACTCTGTGGAGTGGTGAACCTTTGACTGGTCACAGTTCTTTATTCTGACTCTGTTCATATCTACAAGTTCATATCTGCCACTGAGACCGACTCCATCCACCCTGTGTCTCCAGATCTATGGCTCCCATCTCACAGTGTTGTCCAGTTCATGGTCCACTGTGGTAAAATGATTCTCTCTCAGTGCATGAGAGACCAGAGTGCTGGAAAGTTCATATAGCTGCGGTGAGAGAAGGACGGAAACACCTGTCTTTTTAAACGTGGTGTAAAAGTCTGCAACCATGTACCAATCCTCTATGCAGAATGTTCCAACTTTCAAGGGGCTAAGTTCAGGGGTAGAATGTCTCCCTAGCATGTGAAATCCTGGGTTAAATTTCTAGAAACACCTAAAATAGCTTTTTGTCGTCGTTGTTGTTGCTTTTTTGTTTTTTAATGTATATGAATGTTTTGCCCATGTGCATTCCTGGTACCCAAGGAGGCCAGAAGAGAGCATCAGATCCCCTGGAGCTGGAGTTACAGAAGGTTATGAACCTCCATGTAGAACTGGAACCAAATTCAGGTCCTCTATAAGAACAGTCAGTGCTCTTAAATGCTTAGCCATCTCTCCAGCCCCCTAATTGAACTTTAATTTTAAGAAATACAAAGTCAGCTAGGTGTGCTGGCATACAACTTTAATTCCAGCACTCAGGAGGCAGAGGCAGGCGGAGCTCTAAAAGCAAGCTTCAGAGAACTTGTCTCAAGCAAACAAAAAATATAGTGAAGTTGTAGCTGGTGTCGATAAAAAACCAAACTATATAGCCAGGTATGATGACCATATCCTGGAGGCTGAAGCAGGAGTCTCGAGGATTCCAAGTTTTAGACCAGCTGGACTAAAGTTAGATAGTGGGTCACAATACAAACACACACGGAATTGTGCAAACATTTTGGGCTCAGAAGGGAGGTTAAGCTGGAAAAGCAGGAGAAAGAATTTAACTGCTGCCTGGAGGCGTAGCAGAGGCTCTGGTCCCAAATACAGACGTCTTGTTGCCGAGAATCTCCTAGTGAGAGGAGTTTACACTTGACCCCGTCCACCTAGTGAGCTGCTCTAGAGGGGATGACAAATCAGACTCCTCTCCCCTGGCTGTGAGCAGTTACCAAAGGACAGGACCTCAGTTCCAGGGGCCTTCTGAGTGGATTGCAAGGTGACTTTTATCCTTTCAGAAGATAACGGGGTCACATACTGTCTTGTCCTGCTGTGCTGCTTCAGAAGTTCAGTCAGCGTTTACTTCAGAGTCTGACGTGTGGAGGAGGGGGTGGGACTGCTCTGGAGACAAGTGATGGGGACACCACTTCAGAAGGAACAGCACACTTTGAAGTGCCAAAGCATGTCTGGCCCTGTCTACTACATCCTGTCATTCAGATGCAAAGCAGCATTCTTCAAAGGCGAGCAGAAGGACCGATGAATTCACACACCGAAAAGGACAGTGCCTGGCACATAAACAGGGTCCTATGGTGCAGGCCTGGATGGCCTGGAACTATCTATGTAGATCAGGATAGGAGCTTCAAACCCAGAGATCCACCTGCTAGGATTAAAGGCATGTGTTACCATGCCCAACACCACATTTCAGTTTTTTGTTTTTTGTTTTTTTTTTTATAAGATTTATTTATTTTATGTGTGGGTGTTATGTCTACAAGTAATTCTACACACCAGAAGAGGGAATTGGATCCCATAGGACTACAGTTATAGATAGTTGTGAGCCACCATGTGGGTTCTGGGAACAGAAACCACATCCTCTGCAAGAATAGCCAGTGCTCACTGAGCCATCTCTCCAGCCCACATTCCAGTTTTTCTTTTTTTTTTAAACTTATTTTTATGTGCATTGGTATTTTGCCTGCATGTATGTCTGTATGAGGGTATCAGATCTTGGAGTTACAGACAGTTGTTAGCTGCCATGTGGGTGCTGGGAACTGAACCCGGGTCCTCTGGAAGAGCAGTTAGTGTGCTCTTAACCGCTGAGCCATCTCTCCAGCTCCACACTCCAGTTCTTAAAGCTACTTTTCAAAATAAAAGAGTAAAACACTACATGAACAACACTAAGAGACAAACCAGAGAAGTAACTGGAATTGATTTGCAGAACACCCACAGCCCCGGAGCCCCGGGTGGGTGTGACAGACACAGGGCAGGCTCTCACAGACATGGAAAAAGGCTCCAGTCAACCATAATTAAGCAGAAAATAATTCCAGAGACATCGAATTTTATTGAGGTATTCCCAAAGATCATGCAACCAGGAGCAAACTTAACAGATGGCAATCTGGAAACATCCATCAAAACACCAAATGCTCTTCTTACCCTCTAACCCCACTGCTAGTTAGTTTCTAGGAATTTTCTAAATATGTCATGCAGAACAGTACACAAGGGTAACAGTCACAAATGAAGTAATAATAAAACAATAAGTATCCATTATTAAGATCCACTTCAACAAAGATGCATCTATATATTAGGGTAACAGACACCAGTATGAAAGAATATGAAAACTGTGTACTGATAGTGAATGAGGCATTAAGTGCAAAGGGAGTACCGCACACACTGTCCTGTAACTGGTAAGGAGGAGAGGAGGGCACATGTGTGCAGGTACATGTGTGAATGTATATGTGCATGTATTTGCAGGCATATGGATAAAATGACTTGAGAGAGGCTTGATCGAGCCTGGCAACACCGTGGCACAGGAGAGAGGAGGAGCAGGGGAGCAGTATCCTGTTGGCACGTCTGTGCTTTCCAAATATCCGAGTTACATAAATGTGTTGTCCAGTTAAAATGAATACATGGAAACACACCCAGAACAAAAAGGTCTTACTTGCATATGGCGCGCCCTTCCAGCTGTCGTCCGTGGGGTTGGAGAACTGGCTCTGTCCTCTCTCAGAGGCATTCCTGTCTATGCTACTTAAAGACTGGCGGTCCAGGTCCACATCCTGATGTAAACCAGAAAAATAAAAGACAATGTTTGCTTGTCTTTGGTGTCCAGCCCAGACGTGACTCTTAACACCAATGGTTCACACTAAATTTAGTTAAAATCTCACACTCTCCTGTTTAAAGTCAAGACATTTCTCTACACATTATGATGATGAGTGTGACAGATTTTTAATTAGGTCAAGTTCGAAAATAAACCAGCAATCTTGTAACTACTGAGAGTAAGATGAATATTTAAAGACAGAATTAAAAAATGAGAGGCCAATAAGATGGCCCAGCAGGTAAAAATGCTTGTTGCTGAACCTCACGACCCAACCCAAGACCCATGTGATAGAAGCAAAGGACTGACTCCTGCAAGGTTTCTTTTTCACCTCCACACGTGTGCCACAGCAGACAAGTGTCCCCCCCCACACACACACATAGAAGGAGGGGAAGCAGAATTCAAAAAGAAGAGAATGCTTATATTTATTTTAGGTTTTTGGAGACAAGGTCCCTTTATGAAGCCCTGGTCTACTATACAGCCCTGGAGCTCACTATATAGACCAGGCTGGGTTTGAACTCACAGAGATCCAGCTGCCTCTGCCTCCTGAATGCTGGGATTAAAGGCGAGCACCACCATACCAGCAAACCCAGAAAATGTTTAAATACTATGCTTTACTTTAAACTGAATAAACTCGGTGAGACAGCTCAGCAGGTAAAAGCACTTGCCACTATGTCTAATGTTCAATCCCTGGAGTCCACATGGTGAAGCTGAGAAGCACTCCTCTAAGTAGTCTTTTGACCTACACACACACACACACACACACACACACACACACACACACACACACACACACACACAATTTAAAAAAAGGATCCAAAAATAAAAATTGAGTAAATTTTGACTTCATCCATCTTCATGTTTAAGGCCCAAATCCTTTAAAAATCTAATGTTCTTAGTGTTATATGGGAATGCAAATGAATAATTCTCAAATTCACATATCTTCCTGAAGTAGTAAAACAAAGAATTTTGTTTGTTTGTTTGTTTGTTTGTTTTTGTTTTTTTGAAACAGGGTTTCGGGGTTGGGGATTTAGCTCAGTAGTAAAGCACTTGGCTCAAGGCCCTGGGTTCAGTCCTCAGTTCTGGAAAAAAAAAAAAAAAAAGAAACAAACAAACAAAAAGAAACAGGGTTTCTCTGTGTAGCCCTGGCTAAGTAAACAATGAGTTGTTCAAGGAACTCAGCAGAGAGCTGGTCCCAGAAGGAACAAACTTTCAGTAATTCTAAGAAGACCATTCTCAAAAAGACACAGAAACATGCTCACAAGGCTTTGTGCCCATCTATCTTCATTTCACCTGAGTGCAAGTCCATGGCATGTGCAGACACCAAGGACAAGAAATGTACATGATGACTTTCATTGCAGAAGGAGACTTGTTTAAGAAAATACTTTCCTGTACTTTATAGGAAACGATAAAGGCCTAGTTAATTCTTGGGGGGTGAGGCAGAGTGGCACACTATGTATTCCCTGGCTGGTCTGGAAGTCAGAGAGACCTGCCTGCTTCTGCCTTGAGCACAGGGATCAAAGGTGTACACTATCACACCAGGCTGGTATGTTAACAGTAGATATTGTGAACTTTTTCACTCCCATAAGAAAACTACAAACTATATAGGCTGACTGATGTTGTATGATATTTTCTGTTATGACAAAGTTTGCCTGGAGAGATTTGATCCCAGCACATGGAAGGCTCCATGCCTTTAATCTCAGCACTAGGGAGGTGGAGACAGGAATATAAGGCAAGTAGAGACAGGATCTCTAGAGCCCATTCAGTCTGAGGATTCATAGAGAAAGGATCCCTCATTCGGTCTGAGATTTCGTAGAGGTAAGAAGTCTCTCTAGTGGCTGGCTGCTCTGCTGCTCTGATTTCCAGGCAAACTTTGTCAGAACACAAACAAAATATCATATAACAGACTGGTGTTTTAAATTATATTTTACTTGCTTATTTTATGTGTTGGGATGGGATAGGAAGGGGTCGTGTGTGCCATGGTGTGCCTGTGGGGGTCAGAGGACCATGTGGGTCTAGGGCACTGAACTCAGGCCATTAGTCTTGGCAGCAAGGGCCTTATCCATTGAGTCACCTTGTTAGCCTAGGCTGACTAATCTTACTAAGATATGAGGAGAGAATAAAGGAGCCTACCAAATGTTTATCTGATGACTCTTCTTCCATTCCCGCAGGTCTCCATGTCAGCAAACTTAAGGGAGCAGGAAACAAGGCAAAGATCAGTATAAGTTGCACCCAGGAGTCTGGTGATGTTCCCTGAACACACGAACACATTAACTGCCTTAGCACTTACACATGTGGAATGGTGGTCTTGAAAATGTCCAACATGCAATTGCAGGTTTCGTCCCACACAGCAGGGCTGAACTTCTCTCCATTGGATATGACGAGGTTCTCTAAGCAATTAGTGCCTGATCGCGCCAACTGCTCATTATCTGCAAATCCAACAGCATCTGCCATTAAACTTCAACTGCTGTCCTGACCAAACCAAATGGGATCCAGGTCTGATGGATCCATGGTCTTTATTTGATATTGTGAGGTGAGGATTGTAGCTGGAGGTCTGTAGGCTTTGATGAAACCAGGCTATAGAGAGTCATATGTTGCAGCTGAAGTCACAATTTGTGAAGAGACACAAATTGGGGCTGGAGAGACAGCTCAGAGGTTAAGAGCACTGGCTGCTTTTCCAGAGGATCTGGGTTCAGTTCCCAGCACCCACATGGTCACTCACAACTACTGTAACTCCTACCCAGGGGATTCCTCTTCTGGCCTTCATGGACATTCGGCACACACATGGTGCACAGACAGATATGCAGGTAGAACACCCATGCACATAAAATTTAAAAAATTTAAAAATGCATATTTTTAAAGAAACACAGTGATTCAGTCAGTTTTGCTAGTAGGGGTGGAGAAAGATCAGAGTTTTGTTACTTTAATTAACTGGCTCACAAACAGGAAATGGCTGAAGATACAGAAAAATCATGTTTCTGGTTTAATCACTAACATTTCCAATTTTTGCCATCAAAATAATATAGCTGTTTGCTGCTTACTTAAAAATGGAGTCACTTTTCAAAAATCTTAACTGAATTTAACTTTGCCCTGGCCAAAATGGGATCCAGGTCTGACTGATACATGGTCTTTACTGATATACACAAACATGAACACGTAACTACTCAAACAAAAGGATGTCCACTGATGAAGCTGTTGATCTTGACTCCAAAAGTACTTTTTAAAAAAGATTTTTTATTTATTTGTTATGTATACAGTGTTCTGCCTACATGCATGCTTGCAGGTCAGAAGAGGCCACCAGATCTCATTATGGACGGTTGTGAGCCACCATGTGGTTGCTGGGAATTGAACTCAGGACCTCTGGAAGAAGAGCCAGTGCTCTTAACCACTGAGCTATCTCTCCAGCCCCCAAAAGTACTTTTAAAAATACTGTACTATAAAAAATTACAATCATATAAAACTTGAAAGTACAAAAGTACATCTCATCTTTTAAAACAAAAACAATAAAATCCTTTAAAAATATGCTTTATAAACCAACCTGGGAAGAGACTAGTGGATTAAATTGCACATAGTATCCCTTGGCATTACATCTCTGCTTTCAGACAGAAAATTAATTTTCACTGGACTCTGTGAGAGGAACGTTACCCCCTGACTTAATGAATACCTTGTTTCACGCACCACTGCAGCTGTGCAAACACATCAGAGAGAAGCACTTCATTCAAAGCCTCGTAGAACTGGGTGAACACGTCACAAATAGCATACAGTGCATGATTGCAGGTGGTCGTCATCCACTCTGATTTCTGGGGGAAAAAAGAAAAAGACGGATCTTCACAACCAACCTCTCTGCAGTGAGATGGCTATTCTTCTAGCTAGAACATCGTTTAGCAGTAAGTATCAACATCTTAAAACCGTCTACACATTCACCCACTCAGAACTACCTACAGAAACAGTCAGATGTGTAAGCAAATGTTTACCGAGGAAGATGGTGATTATCATGACATTCACCCTCTGAAAACAGCATGATCTGGGGAGTGCTTGTCTGGCCCACGTCGTCCCCACCTGTCACTTCACTGGGTTCTTAGGGCCCAGGTGATAGGACAGGAGCCTGCAGTGCTGGCAGGCACAGTGTCCAGGACTAGGTGGGCAAACCACGAGTTACTCCTCTCCTTTTCCCTGGAAAGGGATGCCCCAGGACTAGCTGACACTGGCCTAGAAGGGACAGTCTACCTGTCCACTTGTGTTTTCAAAGCCCTGTTATTTGGCCACACAATCCCAGTAAGGCCAGCAGGCTTCGGGCCCCATCACACCCACTCGTAGTAATGCTGTAGTTATCACCCACCTCTGACTGCTGCTCAGGGAGTTTCATGTTGTCAAAGATTCGAAACACGATTCTGAAAAGGTCCTGCCACCAGTGCTTTGCAAAGGTGTGGCCATAGCTCTTCATGATCTCAAACATGACGGTGAGTCCTCTGGGGGAAAAGCAAGGAGAGCAGGCAGGGAAGAAAACACCAAGACCAAGATGTAGGAGGGAAGGAAGCGGGGGGGGGGGGGGGGGGGGGGGGGGGGGGGGGGGGGGGAGGGGGGGGGACACGACACGACACGGGACAAGAAGCTGGCTAATTTTAGTGATGCCCCGGGGATCCGTTACCTTGTGCGCACATCTAACTTGCATCTGTTAATGATGCAGGAGAGCTCAAACAGGATGGGAAACCAGCCTCTGACCCAGACTCTGTCACCAGGAGCCACATTCATGTCATCGCTTGTGTATTCTTGCAGTACCTGCAATGAAAACCCGTTCTTAGATGTAGCCTAAGCAAGCAGTAGGGATCAGAAAGGCAACCACACAAACACTGAGGCTCCAGACAACCTCTGTTCCTCAAATTCTCTCTTCAGCAGCATAGAAGGGGAGAGACCAGAGCCTGAGACACTGACCTGCCCACCTGAGTAAGGAAGCTCACCAGAGCTCTGGGGCAGAGTGTTACATTAAGAACTGTGCTAAAGACCAAAGGCTGCTAACCAAGTGCCCAGAATCCCGTGTCCAGAACAGTACTGCAAGACACAGTGCTCACCAGCTGCAGCTGCTGGTTACTCAGGGCTTGCTATGTGTCCTTTACTGATGAGCTGCCGGGCACAGGCACTGACACCCAAGCGGCTGCTGCACAGGGTCAGGGAGCCAGGGCCTTGCAGGCTTTTCCACTGGTGCAAAGCTGCGCTGCAACAGGGTCTGCAAGCACTCCTGCAGTGGGGCTGGAGCTGTCTTATCAACGCTGATTACGGAACAGGAGGCGATTGCTCTCTGCACTTCAGTGAAGGATGTAAGGACTCATCCGACCCGACCTTCCTTTGGGAGCAGGTGTGTACGTGGTGCAAGTGGAACCCAGAGCCTTGTGCACGCTAAGCACACACTCTACACCAAGTTCCATTCCCAACCCTCACTGGGGGCTCTAAGCTGTGCTTTCTCAGGTGTGTCAGTTTTTAAAATGAGAAAGTTGACTTGAGCAATGAGTGAACACACAGAAAATGCCCAGACCATGCCTGGCAGATCTAAGTGACCAGGGAACACTGGGTCTCGATGTCACCGCATCACAAGGAGCTGTTACAGGGCCAGCTACCTCACCAGACAGACTTCTCTCAAGACTGTGAAGAATACTTAAGGTTTATATAGATCATTGTAGCTAACTGGGCATGTTTCCCTCATTTTAATGCTTTGAAACTGTTTCTTAAAGTTGTTTACAAGTCTCCTGCAGAAAGATGAAACATATCAGAAAACCCAGACACCTTCAGAAGCAAATGAAAGGTGGCTATTATTGGAGAGGGTGGTGGTAAGGATGGGCCCTGTGCATGCAAAACTCTGCCACTAACTTCCATCCCCAGTCTACAGACACAATGTGGAACTGTGATTTCCCAAGTGTGTCATAGTGGCCAAAATGTCAATTCTTAAAAGGGAGACTTGTTTTCTTTCTTGTTTTTGAGAAAAGGTCTATGTAGCCCTGGCTGTCCTGGAACTCACTATGTAGACCAGACTGGCCTTGAACTCACAGAGATCCACTTGCTTCTGCCTCCTGCATGCTGGGATTAAAGGCACATGTCACCACTCTTGGACTTCTTGTTTTCTGAAAGCTCAATTTTTAAATTTTATTTATTTATTTGTTTTGTTTTTTGAATAGGGTTTCTCTGTGTAGCCTTGGCTGTCCTGGAACTCTCTCTGTAGACCAGGCTGGCCTCGAACTCAGATTCATCTGCCTCTGCCTCCCAAGTGCTGGGATTAAAGGTTTGCGCCACCACTGCCTGGAAAAGATCTATTTTTTAACACTAAGTGTATTTATGTGGGAGTGTGCACATGAGCATGGGCTTGCAGAGGCCAGAAGGTGTCTGGCCCCTAGAGCTGGAGTTGCAGGCAGTTGTGGGCTGTACTGTGTGGGTCCTGCAACCATACTCTGGTCCTCTGAAGGGCAGGCAAATGCTCTCACCACTACGACATCTCCTCAAACCAACTGTTTTCTTTCATAAGAAACATCTAGCTTCTTGACCTTTCTGCCTAAACACGATAGCTAGCATACTGTTACCTTCTAGGAAGGTAGTCTGTGGAAGAAAGCTCAGTATGAACAACTGCTAAGTATAATGTGAGTACCTGGAATCCCAGCACTCAGCAGGCCAAGGCAGGAGGACTGCCTTAAGTTCAAGGCCAGCCTGGGCGACATAGTAAGTTCCACATAAGCTCGGGGTACACAGCAAGATACTGTTTCAAAAGACAGAAAAATTTGCTTATCTAGCTTATGTCTATAAGCATAAAGCTTAGAAAGCAGAGGCAGGAGGATTATCATAAGTACAAGGCCTGACTGAGCTGCATAGTGAGATGTTGTCTTTCTTTTTTTAATAAATTATCTATTTTTACTTTATGTGCATTGGTGTTTTGCCTCCCTGTATGTCTGTATGAGGGTGTCAGATCCCCTGAAACTGGAGTTACAGATAGTTGTGAGCTGCCTTGTGGGTGATGGGAATTGAACCTGGGTCCTCTGGAAGAGCAGCAGTGCTCCTGACTGCTGAGCCATCTCTCCAGCCCTGTCTTTAAAATGCCAAAAAGCAGCCAGGCGGTGGTGGCGGCGGCGCATGCCTTTAATCCCAGCACTCGAGAGGCAGAGGCAGGTGGAGCTCTGTGAGTTCAAGGCCAGCCTGGGCTACAGATTGAGTTCCAGGACAGGCGCAAAGCTACACAGAGAAACCCTGTCTCGAAAAACCCAAAAATAAATAAATAAATAGATAGATAGATAGATAAATAAATAAATAAATAAATAAATAAATAAATAAATAAATAGAAAAAATGCCAAAGAGGGGGTAGAGACTGGCAAGAGGGCTCAGTGTTAAAGCACCAGTGAATAAGTCTGACAGCTATCATTGTTTAAAAAAAAAAAAAAAAAACCCTTCACTATGAATAAAACAAATGCCAATATGCTCATGTATACACAATAAGGAAAAGTAACACTATGGCAGCAGTCTGAAATGGACACACATTTCTCTTCTTTTTTTCCTTCAAGACAAGGTTTGTCCTGGAACTCACTCTGTGACCAGGCTGGCCTTGAACTCAAGAGATCCACCTGCCTCTGCCTCCTGAGTGCTGGGAGTAGTGGCGTGGGCCACTATGTCAAGCCTTGGACACACTTTTCTAACACACTGGTGGGAACAGCTTTGTCAGCAGCAAGGGTCCTGCCCACAGAAACAAGGATGGGAGACACACCCGAGGCCTCTCTGAGACATATTTCCCACAGAAGCGGATGAGCCGGATGGCCTCCATGCTGGTGTCAGGGAAAGCGGCATTGCAGGCAAACTCCGACAAGCACTTCACAGCGTCCTGGAAGGAGTCGATGGCTGCAGGGAAGTGGTGCTGGAAAATGGTTGCTGGGGAGACATAAGGCAGCAGGGTTTGGAAATGGAGATCAGAGACAACTGCTTTCATGAAGCAGGGCCTCTGGAGAAGGCTTTTCATAGCTGCTCTACTTTTTCTGGGCCTCAATTTCTTTGACAAAATGGAGGAAACAAAGGTTACTCATTGTGGTTCTGTTTACAATGTCCACAGCACAAACATGAAACATCTGCTCCCACAGGAAAGAAGAGCTTCCTGTGAACCTGTCATGTTCTCGTCAACCAGTGACCCTGAGCCTTGTTTTGGCTGTGTTCTTGATGCCTTGTGTAGCAGGTACTGTTAAAGCATCAACACGAAACCAACAACCCACAGTACCGCGACTCCTGCCTACAGCAAGCTTGTCTTTCTGTACAGGACAGACACATCACTGCACACTCAGGACTCAGCACCACGCTCTAGGCCATTTTCAAAGTGAAATCACCAACAGAAAGCATGAAAAGGTGAAAATTGGCACTTGGCAGACTGCAGAAAGGACCTCCACTTGTCATGATGAGAGTTCTACCTTGTTCTAGCTCAGCTCAGAGAGTGTCTTGGGTGACTTGGATTTTCTGCTGCTCCCCATACCCATGTGTTAGGAAAAAACCACAAAAGAAGTGAGGGAATGGCCGGGGGGTTAGGTCTACACTCTAGTGAGCCAGCAGCTTCAGACATGGGACTTGCAAGGATTGAGAACTGGCTGTATCTCCTTCACTGGGCTGCTGTGAAGATGAAAACATGCTTCTAACCCTGCCCAGCATGTTTATCCCAACACAGCAGAACTAGACCAAGGAAGCCCCTATAACAGTAAGATGGACAGCTAAGAAGGGGTCACCGGCTAGACTTCAAGAAGGATGGCCAGAGGGGAGGGAACTGAGACACTTACAGACGATGTGGCCTGTGGTTTGGAAGGCCAGTTCCACAATGTTCCCATCGTGGTCAGAGGCTGCCTGGTGGAACACAGCAAAGATGTTCTTCCAGCCCGAGCGGATGTTGGCTGCCTGGGAGCTCACCATCTGGGCGATGCAGCGGATCACCATGTCCCGGATGGTCGGGGACCTGGGCAAGAGGTGGAGGATGGGAAGACAGACACATGCTGCCCTTTCCAGTAGCACATTAGAAAATCATGTTTTAGAGCACATAGTAATGCATATTCGTTCAGGCTCAGCTTCTCCTCCTACCCCACTGTGGAATCAGAGTGATCATCCTGCAATCACAAAACCATAAGGTCAAGAAGAAAGTGCTACTCGAGTGTCCAGCAGAAGCAAGGAATGGAACCAGAGGTGGGACTGCCTATCTCTGACATTGTTCACTGACAACGCACAGCCTGCGGGAAGAGGCAGGCTGCATAGGCCTGTGTTCACTGACCACATGGCAGCCATTCAGAGAAGGCAGAGAGAAAGCCCAAAGAGTAACGACGCAGCCTGCAGCAAAGAAGGGCTGATGCCTTCCTAGCCAATTTCAAAACAGAAAACAGAACTCCTGGGTTTTGTCACATAAAATCTTCAAAATCGTATTGGAGATGTATACATGTACACACACAAATGCGCATGTACACACGCCAGTGTGTATATGTGGGAGGATGCATGCTGGGGATTGAAACAGGACTGCAGACATTCTAAGCAGAGACTAAACTAATCCCAAGCCCTTGGACTATGTGTTGATTAAAGGAGTTTTTACCAGTTGTTCAACCTACCACCACGAAGAGAGGAAGAAATCCATCATGTGGTTAGTGGTGGGAGAGACTTTCAGACAGCAACAGGGAACGTGATCAAGGGTCTTCACAATAATGTGCATTACCTATTTTTCTTCATAATGTGCTCAAATGGCCTCAGAAAATCCTTCTGAAATCGGAAGTTGGCTAACTCTCCCTTCTCCAGAAACTTCATGGAGAGTTGCCGCAGTGAATCAACAGCAAAGATGGCCACATCTTCATTGGGGTTACAGCCAACCTAGTGGAACAGGAAGTGAGAAGCAGGTTCAGTGGAACAGTTGTGGATGTGGGGCTCTACATCACAGGCAGGCAGCCTAGCTGCAGACACTCTGGGAGGCACATCCTGAGACCCAAGAGGCTACTTCTTGGCTGACACCTATTAAATGTCGAGTGTCCCAATGAAAGACCAGCAAGCCTCCAGCCTCTTTCCTGGGCTGGGATTACAGGTGTGCACAGCATTCTGGCATGTGATTCTTCTTTCTTCCCTTTTAAGTATTCATTGATTCTGGCATGTATATAGTATATGTACACATGTGTGTAGGGTCGTGTGTAGTGCGTATGGTGAGATGCTGATACTGGGTGTCTTTCTCTATTGTTTTCTACCTTACTGTGTGAGAAAGGTTGCTCCCCAATCCTGAGCCCACCAATTGGCTAGAACAGCTGGCCAGTGAGCTCTAAGAGCTTGTCTCTGCCACACCGTGGGGTTACAGATGCGTACTGCCTAGTCCAGCTTTTATGTGTGCTGCTTAAATTGCTAAATGGACACAATATATCACCACATATGTGGGTTCTAGGGATCAAACTCAGATGTTCATGCTTGCAGAGCAGGACTTTGGAGACGGAGTCACACCCCCAGCCCTCTGAATAGAGTGCAATGTTGAGTGGAGACATGAAGCCAAGCCTGACTTACTCCAGCAGCTGTCTGTTTTAGAGGGGTTGTTTGTTCTGGATGTCTTTGGCTTGTCTCTGACTTACAAACAAATGAGTTTTCCAACAAGGTTTCCAACAAGGAGTGGCAATGGGGCCTTTGTATAAGACATCCTGACCCTGAACAGTGTTCGACCACGGCTCTACTACAGGCCAGTAGGAGGGGACTGCAGGATTTCCCATGCCTCCAAGCACCAGAAGGTGTGTCCAGCTAGTATAATGACATTTGTGGTGTTGGCCTGTCCTGAATGTGGGGTTATTTTTAAAACACAGTGGTAATAATATGCACAGGTTGTCTGCACATGGTGGTGCATGCCTTTAATTCCAGCACTTGGGAGGCAGAGGTGGGCAGATCTCTGTGAGTTGAAGGCCAACCTGGGCTACATAGTGAATTCGAAGACATTCAGAGCTACACAGTGAGACTCTGTCTCAAAAGCTCTTAAAAAAGAAAAGAAAGAAAGGGTCACGTCCAGGCTGGCCTAGAACTTGCTATATAGCCAAGGAGGACCATCAGCCCCATGCTGGATTACAGGCATGCACTACTGTGTGCTATTTGTGCAATGCTGGGGACTGAACCCAGGGCTCTATGCACGGTGGGCAAGCACTCTACCACCTGAGCTACAGTCCCCCGTGGGTACGGGACAGGAAAGTATTTCCATACTATCGGGCTTTTAATTCATTCTACACGACTCCTCTCCAAAAGTAAGTGCATTACCCCTATCAAGCTGTCCTTGATTTCATAGGGAAAAATGAACTGATGGCAAGCCTCCCAACCGGGGCCGACCCTTCCCATTCCTTCCTTTTGGAACAGTGCCTGCTTTTTGTCAGCTGCTGCTAAGCCAGCTGTCGATGGAGCAGTTACCTTGTTGAAGTGTTCTCCAATGACATGCCATATCCGAGACCACTGCAGCCGGATCCGGCTCATGTTGTAGTAAGATATCTCCACAATCTTCTGCAGGCTGAACATCCGGGGATGGTGGGGGGAAGCCAGCTCATCCATGGACACAGCACACAGCCAGCGGACAAAGTCAACTGCAGGACGGGGACAGCAACATATGGGAAGCCTGGTTAGTGACATTCACACAATCACAACAGGAGGCACATACGGTTCTCACAAAAGTCAGATACATACCTATTGCATTTCCATCCAGTCTGGTAGAGCCGGTAAAAATTCTAGGGAGGAAATTGAAATGTCTCAAGTACTCAAAAAGGAAGAGAGAAAACATTAACAGTTAAACAGGTTAGAAGTCACCACACCCAGAAGCTAATAAATGATGCCAGGTGTAGGTGGTGGAGTGTCAATGGAGAACAAAATCATTACCTGTCCACTGCAACAACCACGCTCTGTGAGCTGGTTTCACCAACAGACTCCTGGAAGCTGGCCATCTGTCTTTTATCTACGCCACCACTCACCAAATTACCTAAAACACAATGCACAAAATCAGCAGGGCTCCAAACACAGCCCAGTATTTAGAACAAAGTACTCAGGCTGAGCACAGTGGTGCACACCTGTATTCTTAGCTCTCAGGTGGCAGAGGCATAAGGATCAGAAGTTCAAGGCCAGCCTCTGCTACATAGTAAGTTTGAGGCTAGCATGGAACACAGGAAACTGCCTCAAAAAAGCAAAGCATACAAACAACAGGAAACACCCTTTGCCTCAAGCAAATACAAAGGACATAAATCAGAACAGGAATGCAAGTGAAACAAAACTAAGAACAGACAGCTCCACTGCTGACAGAGTGACATTTGGGTTGAAATGCATCCTTGCTACAGGTTTTTACTCGTAGATGTCTCCCAGCACTTAGGAAAACAAGCAGGTGGACAGCCAAGGGCTCTTCTGCTGCACACTGGTGGGCTGTTCAGGGTTTCACTGCAGTCATCCTCCAGAGCAAACCAGAAGCAGGTGCTGTCACGGCCCATCCCCAGAGCTTGAACTGGACTGGCTGCACTGTGCCACTCCAGGGTATTTGGACCCAGCAGCCTCGGTTACCTCCCTGCCATGTGTCACTTTCCCTGTGCTTTAGTTTTCTCAGTTATACACAAGGGCAGGTAGCAGCCCTCACATCACTGGATCATTATGAGGATCAAATGAGCTAAAACATATAAACTGGGTTCTCAGAATGTGGCCTGGCACATCTGCTTGCCATATGGACTAATGTAATCATTACATAGCTGACCAGAGGCTGTCAACCCACAGCAGAGATGGGAACAACCGTTTACTCTAAGAACACGGAAGAAATATAGTCAGGGTCTAGCCTCTCCAAAGTAGAGACACAGACAGAACAGTGAAGCCCCTACTGCAGGGGGCCCCAGCATGGCCCCAGGTGGAGAAGGAACAGGAAAGCACCCTGCTTTGCTGGTAAACCAGATGCTTTACTCAACTCAGTCACAAGGCAGTGAAGCAGCCTGCCCATGGAATTCATACTCATGGCTTCAGCTGCATAGGAAGAGTGGATACAGGACAATCCTAATGTGACAGGAAGAGCTTCATCACTGTTAACTTGTCATTTGTGCTGGCCAGCTGGGCCTGGTATCTTACCGAGGCCAAGACCCAGGAATTCTTCTCCTGCCAATGTGTGGCCCTTCAGGCTCCCTTCTCTTTCCCGCCCGGAGCCAGACAGGTAGCGAGTCTTCACCCCAGTTCCTATCAGCTGAGCGAGCTCCAGCTGGCTGATGCATTTCAAGATCTAAGAAGGGGTGAGAAATGAAGCCTTGCTTTACAGCCAGAAAGAGGATACCTCAGTTCACTCAGTCTCTGTTTGCTGGAACATGCAGTTTTTCACACTAATAAAACCTAGGCCCTTCAGATGGCTTCTCAAGGTTAGAATGGCTGGCTAGGCAGTAGTCAGAGTTCTGTCTACACAACCATGATTGTGGGCTTTAAAAACATACTGCTATACACCATTGTTTCCTAATATTAAAAAGCAAACAGACAGGCTGGGCAGGGTGGCGCATGCCCTTAATCCCAGCACTTGGGAGGCAGAGGCAAGTAGATCTCAGTGAGTTTGAGGCTAGCCTGGTCTACAAAGCCAGGACAGCCAGGCTGTGACACAGAGAAACCCTGTCTCAAACCCCACCACCCCCAAAACAGTGCAAACAAACAATCGGCAGTGGTGGCTCAGGCCTTTAATCCCAGCACTCGGGAGGCAGAGGCAGAGGCAGAGGCAGATAGATCTCTGTGAGTTCAAGACCGGCCTGGTTTACAGAACAAGTTCCAGGACAGCCAGGGCTCCACAGGAAAACCTTGTCTCAAAAAAAAAAAAAAAAAAAAAAAAAAAAAAGGCAAACAATCAACAGAAGAATTGGTACAGTGAGGTTACACACATGCTCAGAAATACATCTGTATGTGTGTATGTGTAAACCATGGCTGAAAGCAGGGCTCTATTTCCTATGAAACTCAACCCATGTGGTCGGGTCTAGCTCCTGCTCCCCACCCTGTCCACTCTTTTCCTCAGACACTGCACAGAGCCTCCCTGGCTTCTACACTGTTCCTTTATCTTGCCATCTCAGTCTTGTCCTGGGGTCTTTGCAATTCTGTTCTTCATGTCTTGAATAATACTTCTCCCAGCTCATTCCTTCAGCTATGACCAGATGTGTGCCTTCTACCAAGAAAACTTCCTTAAAACTCTCCTGATCACACTCTCCTACCACCCCAAGTTGCACTCATTGCTGTCTGTCATTATGCCATGTGTTTACCGACTGTTCTCTGCCGTTAGTATCAAGAGGACATGAGCCGGGTGGTGGTGGTGGTGGTGGTGGTGGTGGTGGTGGTGGTGGTGGTGGTAGTGGTAGCACACACCTTTAATTCCAGCACTCGGGAGGCAGAGCCAGGTGGATCTCTGTGAGTTCGAGGCCAGCCTGGGCTACAGAGTGAGATCCAGGACAGGCTCCAAAGCTACACAGAGAAACCCTGTCTCGAAAAACCAAAACACCAAAAAAAACAAACAAACAAACAAAAAAAAGAGGACATGAACTCTGTCTTCATGGGCAACTTTCAGACTCATGAGGTAAAGGAAGGCTTAACTTTACCAACAACAGAACTGAGCAGATGAGAAAAAGAATTAAGAAGCCAAGAGTCATCCTGAGAAAAAGCAGGGATGCATACCTCATGCCAAGAGTTGCCAAGGTAGTTGCCATCAGTGTGAGCCACGGTGATAAGTGTCTTTATGGTGTCGATGTTCTTTTGCTTCATTTCTGTGATGCTGGAGCTGGCTGTCAGCAGGGAGAATCGAGCAAGGGCCTGAACATAGGCATCTCGTTCCAGCTGGAAGAAAAGCCCAAGAGAGCACTGTGACTTCACCCACAGTGTAGCCACTCACATAGCAGGCTGGCACAGCGAACTTCTCTGCTACTTCCCAATGCACACAGCAGGCTTTGGGCTCGCCAGCCCTCCAGCCATGCCATACTGGCATGCTTACACTACTGGACCACTGGAGGCTCCCGGCACACAACTACAGTTGAGACCTAGCTCTCTGCAGTGACAGATCACAGGCTGTCTGTCCTGTGTTCTGATCTCTCTGCCGGATGCCAAGACTGTCAAACAGATGCTAAGATTTACAGCAAGCCTGTAGGATGGGTATAAATGAGGAGATAAGCAGTGCCTTTGAGTCTGGAGGGGCAAGGTCACCAGGCTAGAGAAGTACCAGAGTGGGCTTTGTACCTGGCTTCTGGCTTCAGAACCTCACGTCTTGATATGAAAGAAAAGGCTTAGAAAGATGAATGGAGACAGAAGACTGAAGCTTTCAGAAAAAAACTAATATCAGGGCACATTCTTACTGACCTAGAAACAAGGTGTGCAACACACACCAACCTTGTGACTGCACAACAGCTCAGAGACTGCACTGATGTGTTCAGGGTTTCAGGATTCAAACAAGGTTTACAGACACATCAATGTTGTTCAACCATCTGCTTCCCCAGAGCAGGGTGGGAGAGAGGGAACTCATAGTAAGAAGGGGTTATAAACAGTAGCAGCCCCTGGGGGAATGCGGGAATAGCACTGAGAGCTTCCAGGCAGCTGACACACCACACACTTTACTAGGAGCTCTGCCCTCAACCAAACCCTGAAGCACGGGGCAGGTAAACGCGGCAAGTGGACAAAGAGGATGTTTTGGCATTGCTAGCCGAGGAACTGGCTTTAATCTGGACCCCGGTATTCTCCTAACTGGAACCACTGTTAGCACCAAGCCACAGGTTGCTGCTCAGTGGGAATGAATACGCAGTTTCACAGTTTTACACTTGGTTAACTGCAAGTTCCTGTTCGTTTCAAAGCTTTCACAATCTGAAGAGACACACTCTGGTGACTCTGGAGCCCTCCCTTCTACCCACCTGCATTCCAAAGATGCAGGCAATTCGGACTGCACACCGGATGCCTTCCAAACACAGGGAGGCCACCTCTGTGTCATCACAGTTCTGCAGGCCAATGCTGTAGGCTGCCAGCAGCGGCGTCCACACCAGCTGCCAAGGAAACAAGTTTCAATAACCTCCAGAATTCAACATGGCAGGAGCACTTCAAACAGGGGTTCTCAACCTTTCTAACACAGCGACCCGTTAATACAGTTCCTCAGGTTGTGCCGACCCTCAACCATAAAATTATTTTCATTGCTACCTCATAACTATAATTTTGCTACTGTTATGAATCGTAAAGTAAGGATAGGCAGAATCTCTGTTATGCAAGCAGTGTGAAAAGGTCATTTGACCACCAAAGGGGTCAAGACCCACAGGTTGAGAACCAATGACTTAGAGGCTATTGTGTCAGTTAGAGGCATAGTCAAGATACCTTGTTCACTATAACTTTGACTTCAATCTATTCCATTCGCAATATAAAGGAGCTGCTTATAAACTATTTATTAAATAGTACACAGTGTCAGATTCCCCTGAAAATGGAGTTATAGATGGTTGCTAGGAATGGAACCTTGGCCATCTGTAAGAGCAGGCAATGCACTTAATTGCTGAGCCATCTGACTAGTCCCACAGAATCAGTTCTCTACACAGCCATTAACAATCAGAAGTTGGCATGTAGAATAAAACATGTAAGTGAGCTGGACTTGGTGTACATGCCTTTAATCCTGGTAAAATCAAGTGGATTTCTGGTGAGTCAGAGGCCAGCCTGGTCTACTGGTCTATATAACAAGTTCCAGGTCAGTCAAGGCTACATAGTAAAGCTCTGTCTTTAAAAAAAAAAAAAAAAAAAAAAAAAAGTGAAGCCAGGTGGTGGTGGCGCACGCCTTTAATTCCAGCACTCAGGAGACAGAGGCAGGTGAATCTCTGTGAGTTCAAGGCCAACCTGGTCTACAGAACAAGATCCAGGACAGGCATCAAAACTACACAGAGAAATCCTAGCTCAAAAAACAAACAAACAAACAAAAAACCCAAAAACAAAAACCAAAAAAACTGGCCTTTTAGGGCTGGTGAGAGCGATTAGTGCGTAAGGGCACTCGCTTCCAAGCCTCATGGCCTGAATTCAACCCCTGGGGCCCATATGGTAAAAGAAAAGCACTCACTCCTATAGGTTGTCCTCTCACCTCCCTACACTCTCCAGTGTGCATGCACACAATAAAAGTAATTTTAAAAACAAAATGGTCCTGCTGGGCGGTGGTGGCGCACACCTTTAATCCCAGCACTCAGGAGGCAGAGGCAGGTGGATCTCTGAGTTCCAGGCCAGCCTGGTCTACACAGCTACTTCTGAAAGGGCAGCCAAGGCTACACAAAGAAACCCTGTCTCAAAACGAAAACAAAAACAAAATGGTCCCTTTATAGTGTCATGTGCTTGAACAATTATTCATTTGTTCAATCTCCATCAAACCATCCAAAACAGTTCTGTCCTCATCCCCATTTGACAGAAAATAAAAGATGTAGAGTGACCAACCTGAGCAAGGCCACATGGCTACAAAGCAGAAAGCCAAGATTCAAACCCAGATGGTAGAGAGCAGAGGCCATGACTGCTGGCACTTGCAGAAGGGACTCCCCATTGAAGCACTCTGGTTTTCCTCTCCATTCTCTCCCACTGCAATCTCACCAGTCAATTCAGAGCAGACCAACTGCAGAATTAGGCTTGGCAACATGCTAACTTCCTAGGATACTCACTTTGAACATAGGCCTGACATGGTCCAAGTGTGTGGCGCTGGTAAATGGGGCTTTGGCATGGCTCACAGCCTCCATCAGAGCTTTGGCCGTTTTAGCCATCTGTTCCATTTCCATATTGTACAGCAGTCGCCGCTGCTTTTCACTAGCTACGTCTGCAAAGAAGTGAGAGCACATACAGAGCGCTTGCCATGTGCCAGGAACTGCCTCAAAAGCCTTACATGATTGACTCACAAGTCTCCCAATCAGCTTGTGAGCCTGTTACAAATATTATCATTTTACAGATGGGGGTGATGAGGCAGACTGGTTAGGCGTCTGGGTATGAACGCCTCACGGGGCTCTGAAGCAACAGAGCTGCAGTGTGGCTGGAGGAGTGAGGCTCTCGGTCCCGTGTTCTAGGCACCGCTCCTGAGCATCTCGGGCACTGACACCACCACAGGCACTAGTCAAGAGTTCCAGCCACAGCCGATACAATCATCATGGGTTAGTTTTGTGGAGCACTTTGGGGAGGACAATTTAACTCTTAGGGTATACAGTGTAAATTCCTTCTTGTTCCTAATTACAAATCTAGCTAGAATCAGATTATGAAAGACTCACATCATAATTAGTTTAATCACATTACTATTCAGGTGTCTCGCTATGCTAGTTAAATTTATCACCAGCAGTGTACTTAATCATACTTTCTGATGTACTAAAAGGCAGAGCTGAGCCCCACTCCCAGACAAAGAACAACAAGCAACTAAGGACTGCTCTGGGGAGAACCAGTCTCCTCGAGGGTTGAGGAGTCGGCTCTGAAATCATATACTTACAAGCAACATTAAACGGCCTCAGCAGGTTGTATTTATATATGTGTGTTTATACATATGTGTATATATAACAATAACAATGGAAGAAAAAGAGGCCATGATCTGAGGGAATGAGGAGGAGCCACAGGAGAGCATGGGAGGAGGAAAAGGAAGGGGAAATGATGCGGTTATATTCTAATGGAACTTAGCGCTGATGGGCAAGTCTGCAGTAGGCAGGCCTTACTCTGCTTGGTAGATTTGGTTGCAATTGTGTGCTCTTTTGTCTCCTTCATTGCAATCTTCTTGCCTTCTATTTCTTCGTAGATGCTAGACAGATACTCCTCTGGTAGGTCTTTACTATCATTGATACCCCGGTTCATTTTAATATATTGTTCTTTTGTCATTTTATTCTTTACCTGAAATTTGAAAAGAGAAAAACTTTTGTAAAACACTGAAATGCCCACACAAATTCAGTCACGTCTGTGGCTACAATACATGAATTACAGGGTGTCTTACCTGAGGGCTGTGCAGGTCTGTAGTTAGCATAATAATGGAATAGGCCAGGACATATGCAGTGTCAGCACTAGCAAACAGGGTTTGCCTGGAAGAAAAGAACCCAGATGTGAAGCACGGCCACAGTGACGACAGCCAGGCAGAATGGCACAGAATGTCCCCACAGGGAAAGTGGGGACACAGGTCCCCAAAAGCAGGCCTGCTGCACCATATGATGTGGAGCCAGGGAGAGTCTTCTGGGCTACAGGCCGCAGGAATATATTATAAGAACTCAGCTGGTTATGGCAGAGCCACCACCTGAAGGGATCAAGGAATTCCTCCAGAGGAAGCCAAATTCCAAGGAGCCTTTGGTGTTACTTGGCTTGTAATGTATCAACTGTCTTCTGTTATAAAAATCATGTGTGCCTTCATAGCTTTTCCAATTCATTTTTTCCTAAGAATTGCTAACAGTGTGGACTGATCACTATTTGGACATATACGTTCGAGGAATTTGGAGAATAAATCTCAGGAAAGACTTCCTTCCCTCAGGTCCATCCGTTTCTTCTCCTTTTAGCACTGGAATCAGATATCTCCCTTAGCCACATTCAAGGACTAACAGGAATAACAGTCCAAACCACCACATAGTAAGTCTCCTGAATTAAGGTAAATTCCTCAGGGAGACACCACCTAGGTCAGGTGGACCTTAAGCAATAGCTTTGCACAATTTAGCTCGGACCCTCCTTTTCTTACAGGCTTACTAACTTTATAGACCTTTAACTCCTTACTTAACCACCTCTAGGAATATTTGGATAACCTTCTGTGCTGCAGCTATGCACAGCCAGAACCTCAGTTCAAGCCTCCCTGAAATTATTGTCATTGGCAGCATCCCCCAGCTGGAGAAGAGTACCTTATCAGAGATACCTCTGTACTCTCTAAGAACAGACTTAAGTATCCAGACTACCTGTTTGAGAAGGCCTGGCAGATGTGCTAATTAAGCTTAACTTTCTCCCTTTCCAAAGTCTTATCTCTAGTTTTAGATGCACCCTTAACAATTAACTCAGAACTAAAGGGTTCCAACTTATAGGTACATCTAGCTGTGATGGAAGTTGCCTAGCAATGGAGCACACTTGCCAGAAATGGCAGGAGCAGAGATAGCTTGGAGAGATAAGGGTCAAAGGGATAAAAGGGCAGTTTTATTTTCAGATGAGGACTAGACAGAGAGGAGAAAAGGGAATGAATGGAAGAACTAGATGGGTAAGAAATGGAGAGGAACATACTGAGATGGGGAACAACTAGATTGAAGGGCTAGAAGAGAGTACTAGAGGAACGAGATGGAAGATGAGGAAGAGCCAGATGGGGAAGAACAAGATAGGGAAGAACAAGATAAGAAAGAAGGAGATGGGAGAGGAGCTGAGATGGAAAAGAACTAGATGGATGAGAACCTAGATGGGGCGGAACTAAGATGAGCGAATTAAGATAGAACTTAAGAGGACAGCAGATAAATGTAGGAGAAATGTAGGAGAAATCAGGCAAGAACGGAGTTAGGCATGAGAGCAGAATAGAAGCAGTGTAGAGAAAAAACTGACTCACAAGAATAAATGGACTAGGGAGTTTTGTGTATGTAGATTAATTTCCTACCATCAAAGATTAATTATCAGCTGGTTATAGATTCTTCCCAGACCCTGGGAGGGGACTATCGAGGGGCTGGGCTCCCATAGTCTCGATACTTGTGAACAAGAATCGAGATGACCAAACAAGAGTTAATAGTCCAGCGTACAAAGGGAGCTAAGCAGCTTCAAGTAATTTTAAAAAAGACTTAAGGAGCATTGTGGGCTAGAGTGATGGCAAACAAGCACGGGATGCCAGGAGATGCTCGCAAGTACCAAGCCTGCTAGAGACCATCCTGGAAGAGTCGACTCCTTACCCTTTACATGCTAGGAGCTCCTTGAATCTCCACTTGAGAGCCCTGGCACAGAAGTACCACATAAATTCTTTCTCGGTATTAGTTATTCACTGTTTCCATTACCTACTGTGGTACTTAACAGCAGAAGCACAAAGCAAAATATTTATATTGTTTTAAAGCATATGCCTGAGTTCTGACATTTTTGCCTTAAGCAAGGAAAGAAAGACAAAACTATATGGACATTAAGACACATGACTTGTGAACTGAAGATGGAAAAACTGGTCTGTACAAACCACCGGAAGAGAGAAATCCCAAGAATAGAGCAAAAGGAGACTGATAGGGCCTGATCACTGACTGGACCAATACAGCAGGGTCTCCAGGCCCATGGAGGACACTCTTAAAGTTAGCAACATCCCACTCCATCTTCACATCAAGTTGTCATGTCTGTTAGGTCTGCTCTGCTGACCAGACTACTGTCTCCTGGCCACACACTGGCAGGACTGGGACTGATTTATTAAATGAAATGGGACTGATCTGAGACAAAACTGAGCAGTTCCCACAGCACACTCACAGAACATTCAGACACTCAGAGCTGCACAGTGGAGGGAGGCCCTTGAGGCCGAAGACAATTCAGACATCTTGGCTTGACTAGTTATTAGTTGACTAATTTTGGACTGGATTCTCAATCTTTCAGAGCCTCAGTTTCGCACCTGTAACACAGGTCTGCCACATTCAGCATGATGAATAAGAGCAGGGATTAATGACACTTAGCCCCTTTCTAAGGTTTGGGTCAGGACACAAAGCAGTGGGTCTCACCAAGCTTCTCTGTACAAACATGTCATTTTATTTTGCTCTCGTGTCCCCGTGCAGCCTGCCTCCTTCTGCAAGGTCACCTGCATTCCATCACGCTTTCTACTGCTCACCCCAGTTAGGACCAAAACTTCTTCCTATAAGAACAGCAACTGACTACTAAGCAACTACAATCAGGGCTGCCGAGATGGCTCAGCAGGCAAAGGTACCTGTGTTGACGAACCGAGTTCAGTTCCCAGCAGGTACCACCTCAGGCAGAAGGAAGAACTGGTCCCAAAGTCGTCCTCTACCCTCCATATCTAAGTCCTGGCACTTGTGTGCCCCTCCATATGCATCACCGTGCACACACACATACAACAAAAAACAAAATTTCAAACACCCAAGATAAAACCAAGTGCTCGTAAGGTTTTATAAAGTTACACAGCCACTTCTATAGTTTACTATCAGCATGTAATCAACAAACCCTCTGAGTTCCACACTATGCTAGCTGATGGTTAGAGAAGAGGTACCACTCTCAAGTGAAGGAAGACTTGACCTTAGCTCTGTGAGCTGCTCCCTTCAATGCTGGATGTTGAACCCAAGGCCCTATGCAGCCAAGGCAAGTGCTCTACCACTGAGCTCTATCCTCAGCCCTTGTTTCTGTTTTCAGACAAGGTAGCTTAGGGTCACCTCACTTCCCTTGTCTCTACCTCTTCAGTGTGAGCATGCCCAGCCAGCCATGTGCTCTTAGGCAAGTTACTTAACCTCTCTGGTCCCGACCTCCTTGTCTGTGGTATAGGAACACAAGTAAGATTGCTGCAAATTTCTGTCCTCTCCCCACCCCTGCCCCTCCCACTCATCTCCCCGCCCCCCTTACTGGGACCTAACCCAACCCAGGGCTCCATGAATGCTTTGCTCACTCTCTTCCACTGAATTCCATCTGTGTTTTTGGTTCTTTTATTTTCTTTCAACCTGGTACCTGGAATGGAACCCAGGGCTCCACACATGCTGAGCAAGGGCTCATTACCGACCTCTGCCTGCTGAGCAGAGCCTGACTCTTCCTGAACAGACACACTAGTGTCTTAGCAGAACTGCAATGATTAAACCTGAACCTCAAGTCAAGATAAGTGTCCACAAGAAGGAAGAAGTAGCTGCCATAGCGCTCACCCTTGGTTACACTCTATGTATCGTGCGGCAAACTTCTCCATTAACCGGTCAATCTTCTGTGCTTCCCCAGGCAGGCGGAAGCCTTCCAGGAATGTCCTCAGGGCTGAGACGAACTCTTTTTCACAGAAGTCCAGTTGGTCCACATAGGCATACATCACCTCTTTGTTGAACCTCGTGCTATCACCCAGAAATTCGCCCACCTGGGTCTGAAACACACAGATGCACTCCCATCTAGAAACTGATGGGGGGGGGGGTGGTGGCTGGAACACAAAGGCCCTCAAGTGCCCACAGCAGCTGACTGCTGGGGAGCAGGGAAAGACTGCCCCTGCCTCCATATGGAGGACAGCTTGTCAGAGAGAGGGGAAGAGGAGGAGAACCATGAGGCTTAAAGATGGAGGGGCAAGAGACATACTCAGCCAGAGAAGAACTTCTAGTAGTCAAGGGCCACTTTGGACTCTGACACTGGCCCCCAAACAAGCAACTGTGGGTCAAAGCAGAGCCTGTTCTCATCAAGGAATGCTATACAGTGCCAGAGGAGAGCAAGACCACAGGAGCCAGGGTGCAAAGCAGTTTGCACTCAGGGCCATCCAAGCTGGAGGTATAAGTCAGTGAGAAGCAACACCAGCCCACAGGGCCACATGCTGTGCCAAGCCCTGACTTACAGAATCCAGCCGCTCCTCCTGGTGCAGAAACTGAGCGATGTCCTCTACGTCTGTTCCCAGCATGCCTTGCTCCTGGAGAAACTGGATTCCCCGCTTGGGCTTCTTATTGAAGCTATATCAAGAGGAGAGGAGACAGAACATAGGTGGCTGACTTCAATCTCTGGGGCAGAGAGAAAGCTAGCAGCGATAAAGCAACTGTCCCACAGCATTCCTAAATTCTACCATCAAGTTTTTTCATATTTGTTTATTAATTACTTATTCACATGTGTGTACATGTGATCAAGTATGGACTTGGTCCTCTACAACCTTTTATCATCTAGCTTGATGGCAAGCACCTTCACCCATTCAGCCATCTCAACAGCCCTGTTCTGGTTTTGTTTTAGTTTTTTTTGAAATAGGACCTCACTTTGCAGCCCAGGCTGGCTTCCATTTCACAGAAATCCACCTGCCTCTGCCTCAAGAGTGCTGGGATTAAAGGCCTGTGTCACTACACTTGGTCTTGTATTTTGTTTTTTGAGACAAGGTCCTCAATATACCACCCAAGTTGGCCTTGACCCCGTGGAAACCCTCCTGTCTAAGCCTCCCAAGTACCGAGACCACACTTTAGCAGCTCTTAATTTTTCACCCTGCAATTGCAGACTTAGCTACCCATCAACCAAGTCACTCTCCCATCTTAAACAGAACCCTGGGCACTGAGCTGGGCACAGAGCCATCAGGAATACAGGACAGTAGTAACACAAAGTTCAAGCCACTGGTGAGACAGCATCAAGTATGGGGACTTCTGACTCGATAAGGCGTGCTCCTCCTGCCTTCTCCCCCTTCTTCTGGCATCTACATGTGATGGCTAATGCTGCTGTAGTCCAACATCATGGATGAGTCACAGATGCCCAGAAGACCCATCATAACAGCCGCAAACTGTCCTTTGCTAAGTAGCTACTAGACATTTACTTTATGCTTTTTAGTAAGGAGAGGCAAACTAACTAATGGATAAGTTCACTTTGCCAAGTCCTGCACGGGAGAGGGACAAACACAAATAGGCAAGGCCCATGAAGACACACATGGAAAGGACAGGGAAAACTGGGCTGATTTGGTCAGCATGGCTATGGGAGGCCTCGCCAAAGAAGAAGAAATAGTGCCCCATGTCTGAGGGACTGAAACGAACAAAGAGCACTAAGAGAACAAGGAGAGCTCTTCACCATGGTGACCAGGGGACTAAAAAACAGGCCATGTGTGCCAGTGTGCTGTCAGGAGATGAGGAGAGGGAGGGTGGGAGGCCCAAGCAGGGTCAGCTCGTAGCACACGACAGGAAGCAAGGGAGGGTGAGGCTTACGTTATGTTTTCAAGTTCAACTATCCCACCACTGTTCTCTTTGCAATGAACTCAGTAACAACTGTCATTTTAGTTGCCATGGGGAAAACAAAGCACCCCACGGATCACCGGTGAGGCAGGAACACAGAGCTCAGCACTTGCATCCGAAGCCTGAGTGCTTGGCTTCAACTGTTAAAGGGCGCTTGCTCATTCAAAAGCACCCGGCACAGAAGATGACGTGCTAAAGTGCATAAGAGACTAGGAAGAAACAAGGAGTGGGCGATCACCACAGGATGGCGTCACCGCGATGTGGAGCATGTTCTTACATTTCAAACATGTGACTAAGAATGGTGATGCTACAAACTCAAATGGTTCAGAAAAACCTACACAAGGCTAAAGCAAACACAGTGAACCCTGAGCTCTGCTCAGGGAATAGACAGCGGGCTTCTTCCGGGTGCTTTTGGCTGGTTTCATTGTCATTTTTTGAGATTTTATTTATTGTTATTTTATGTGTATGAGGTTTTACCTGCATGTTTGACTGCAAGCCATGTTATGTCTGCAAGCCACGTGTGTGTAGTTTCCCTCAAAGGCCAGAAGAGGGCATCAGACCCTCTGGGATGAGAGTAAACAGATGGTCGTGAGCTGCCACATAAGTGTGAACACTGAACCTGGGTCCTCTGGAAGAACAGCCAGTGCTCTTAACCAATGAGCCATCTCTCCAGCCCGTTTGGTTTTTGGTGGCTTTGTTTTCTCCGAGTTTACAATGTAGCCCAATCTAGTCTTGAACTCAACTCAAGGCTATCCTCCTGCCTCAGCCTCTAAGGGGCTAGGATTACAGGCCTAAGCCACTATACCTGGCTGTTTTCTAAGGTGGGTTTTGTTATCAGAAAAGGAAGAAATCAGGCCTGAGCTGCACAGAGGCTCCTTCATACACAGCCTGTCTCCTCCTCTCATGTTCCCATGCTCTCCCCATGCCTGGTAGCCAGTAGGCCCCATCACAGGTATTTCCCTGCAGGAGTCAGCCTCCAAGTTCTAGAGAAGAGGAAGCTTCTTCTAGAGGAAGCCAAAAGCCCTGAGAGACGGCACAGCCCAGCAGCCACACTCACAGCTCGATGCCATGCTCAATGATTTCCTTCTGTTGTTTGATGACCTCAAACTGCTCTGGGTCATCCTGAATGGTTGTCTGGGTTCCAGAGGACACTGTGGACTCCACTGATGTCACACTACACCGTCTTGCCATGTCAAGGCCTTTTCCATCTCCCATTTCCTGATCTGGGAGCCGCTCCTGACCTGCAGTGACATAAAAGCCGAACCAACTAAGCAGATGGAACTAGTGTGGCTGAGCAAGCCTTGGCTTCAGCGCCCCTTCGTCAGACCTACCAGAGGTTTGCGTCCAAAGGGGCACAGGTGCCAAGCCTATCACTTTAAATACTTTCCTCAGCATCACACAGAAATTAGTTAACGTAGAACTCAAACTAATTCTAAAATTCACAAGTAAAGAAAATGCAAAAGCAAGACACTTGATAAAAAACATACAGACTTGCCTTACCAAAATCCAAATTTCCACCACTCTACATAATTCAGAAATATGGTGTCTACGTAAGCATGGACAAACAAACGAAAGAGAACAGGAAGATTCAGCAAAATTCCCTGGACCCATGCCTGACTCGGGGTAGTGGCAGGAACGAGGCCAGGAACGGAGGCCCAGTAGGGCCAGGTCATAGCCCACAAGGGGAAGCCTGCAATGTCTGCATGAAACTCCAGCTCCAGAGACTGACGCCTCTTCTGGGCTTCTTGGGCACCTGCACTTGTGTGCACATACTCATACACAGACACACATATACATAATTTTTTTTTTTAAAATAGGGCTGGAGAGATGGCTCAGCAGTTAAGAGCACTTACTGCTCTTCCAGAGGACCCAAGTTTGAGTCTCACATCAAATAGCTCACTCCAGTTCAGGGGATCTGGCCTCCTCAGGGCACCCACACACATATGGCATACACACATGGAAAACAAAAATAAAACCTTAAAAATAAATAGATGAAATGAAATCAATCCTTCTGGCTGAGCAGCTCAGTGGTAAATCACTTTACTAGTATGCACGAGGCTCTAGGTTCAATCTTCAGTACTACAAAACACAAAAAGCCTTCCTCCCGTAAGTGCTTTTGTCAGAGGATCTTCTCAGAGCTGCAGGGAAATCAGTGAACACCCCCGACCTTCCAGATGTATTAAAAACACAAGCTTTACAGTAACTGCAGGTGTTAGGAAACACAACAACTCTTTGGCACAATTCCAGCATAACCTATCCCACAGTGGTAAGCTGCATCTGAAGGGAGGAGTCACTCACGTTGCTCACTCACCCAGGGTGGCCTGGTGGTTGGGATTCACATACAGATCCTTGCTCCATTCCACCATGCACTTGAGAATGGACACAAGACACTCTAGGCCTTTCTTCCTCAGACTGAGCTCCTAGAGGCCCAAAGTGAAAAGTACAGAGTCTTAACACACTTTACAATGAGCATTCTTGGGCTCTTGGGCAGTCCTGTGAGGCTTCTAGGTAATCACTAACAATCAGTACTACTACAGACAAAAACCAGGGAACTATTAACAACTGACATGTGTTAATGGCACATCAAAAACCCTAGTCATCACTAATAGTGTCATCACTGTAAGCATTCAAATATGACCTGTGTGACTTTGTAAGTGCAAAGGGTTAGCTGTATCTTCTTAAAATTGTCTCTGTGTGCATGCATGAACATGTACATATGTGCACACCTGTGGATACCAGAAGACAATTCCAGTATCATTCTCAGAAATGCCATTCACCTCCTTTGGATCTCTCATTAGCTTGTAGCTCTAGACTAGCTGGTCAGCAAACTCCAGGATCCACCTGTCTCCAACTCCATAGCATACCTGGGGTTATAACTGCATGACATCACAACCAGCTTTGTACATGAAGTCTGGGGATCAAACACAGGTCTTCATGCTTTCCAGGCAAGCACTTTATCAACTGCACTAGTACTTACCAGCCCCATTAACTGAAGGGCTGGAGAGATGGCTAAGTAGTTAAGAGTATCTGCTGTACAATCACGAGAACCAGAGTTTGGACCTCAGCACCCAATAACAAGCTGGGTGACCAGCTCATGCCTGAAACCCTGGCTTTGTTAGGGGCAAGACAAGAGGCTTGCTGGAGATGTTGGCTTCCAGCCTAGCCAAAAAAATAAGAGCTCCAGCTTCAGGGAGACCCTACTTCAAAGGAATAGGCAGAGTGTGATGAAGGAAGGCAGGCAGGCAGGCAGGCTGGCTGGCTGGCTCTATTCATTGCTTGTGGAATGAAATACTATCAAGTAAAATAAAATCTGATATTTTAAATAACAAAGTATTAACCTGTAATCTACAAAAAGTCAATTATTTAGTACATGAATAATTCTGAATAGAACACATACCCTAAATATCGACAACTGTATTTCATTTTAAGGTACACTACAGATAAATAAGAATACAATTTTACGGGCTGGAGAGATGGCTCAGTGGTTAAGAGCACTGAATGCTCTTCCAGAGGTCCTGAGTTCAATTCCCAGCAACCACATGGTGGCTCACAACCACTTGTAAAGAGATCTGGTGCCCTCTTCTGGCCTGCAGGAACACATGTATACTATATACATAATAAATAAATACATACATACATAAATAAATAAAATCTTAAAAACAAAAAAAGGATACAATTTTACTTAAATAGGGTTTTGGTTTTTGAGATAGGGTCTCAATATATAGGCCAGGCCTGCTTGGCAATGCTGAACCTCCTGCCTCAGCATCCTGAGTGCTGGAATTACAGGCCTGTGCCACCACACCTGCTACAGAAGTAGAATTTCTTACACTTAAAAAACGAACACAAGTTATAGATGATCTCAAAAAAAAAAAAAAAAAAAAAAAAAAAAAAAAAACAAGCTACTACTTTAGACTCACAACACTTTGGGTGGCACAAATCTTCCTGTGGCCCTAAGGACCTAAGGCGCTGGCCTTCCCACAGGAAAAAGCCCAGATGCCAAGATTCTGCACAGGCCATTCAGGGACTGAGAACTGCCTTTCCCTGAGGGCACTGTAATGGGGCAGTCTCCTCTGCAGCATATCACCTGACAACTCTCTCCTTCACTGGCATTTCACGACAGCAGAAGCTGGGTGTCTGTGTTCTGCTCCCTAAGGGACAGCCGTCTGAGGGCACTTCACGATGCTTATCTCAATGAGCAAACTTTACAGACAACCATGCACCTTGGTGTTTTACCTGTAGAGGCGTCATCCCCAGCTCATGTCCACTTCTTCCCTGAGCGATTTTGGATAAATCATTTACTAGACGCTCGAAAATGTTAGCAGCATTTAAGTCACAGTCATAGTTGACATAAATATCCACAACACACTGGGCATCTTGGAAAATAACATACACATATTAGAAATCTGAATCGAAGGTAAACGATACATTTTTTAATGTTTAATGTCATTTTTCAATATTGTCAGGATGGGTATTGAACCCAAGGCTTTATGCATACTGTACAAGAACTCTACCACTAAGCCTAGTTAGTCTTTCTTTGCTAAAAATACACTCTGGAACTTTTGTCTGAGGTGCTCACACCTTACACAGGAAATATATGTCAGAAGCATGGGGTAGGGTAGTCTATTGATCTTAGACCTGCCCACTTCTGTACTACCTGCTCCTAGGCACTCTGTTTCACCTTGTAAACGTTCAGTTTCCTCATAAGAAAAGGGGCTAAAAGGGCTAGGTTGAGGAGTCACTCAGAGGTAGTGTTTGCCTATCTGCAGAGCCCTAGAATGGCAAACGAGCCATTTAAATGTGCAGAAGCACCAAAACCAACCTGCCATGATCAGTAAGTTCCTGGGATTATAAGACTTGGAGCTAACATCTAAAGTCCTGGCACACCAGCCTGAGACAGTTATCCTCTACGAGAGAGGTGAGGTGGGCCTTTCTTGGTCAGTGTGAATGAACCCCCCCCCTTTCTTTTTTTAAGATTAAAAAGTATATATTTTGCTGGTGGTAGTGGCACATGCCTTTAATCCCAGCACTCAGGAAGCAGAGGCAGATGGATCTCTGAATTCAAGCCCAGCCTGGTCTACAGAGTGAGTTCCAGGACAGCCAGGGCTACATAGAGAAAACCTGTCTTGGAAACCTCCCACCCCAAAATATATTTTTTATTCATATTTTTAAAAGTATGTGTAAGCTGGGTGTGGTGGTACACACTTTAAACCCCAGCACTAAGGAGGCAGAGGCAAGGGAATCTATGAGTTTGAGGCCAGCCTGGGCTATATAAGTAAGACTCTGTCTCAAAAGGGGGAAAAATGTGTATATGTTGGTTTGAAGGTTTATGCACATGAGTGCAGTGCCTAAAGAGGCCAGAAGAGGGTGTCAGATCCCCTGGAGCTAGAGTTACAGGCAGTGGTGAGGCACCTGATGTGGGTGCTGAGAACCAAACTTGGGTCCTCTATAAGAGCAGGAAGGGCTCTTCACAGCTGAGTCATCACTCCAGCCCTGTGAATGGACTCTTTAATGGAAGGATTTTCTCAATCATTCATTAAAACACTACAAAGAGGAACTCAAGATCTTGATTTGCACTTGGCAGACAAAAGCTTCAGAAACTGTTCTGAGTGTCCCCAGGTGAATGTACCTGCACAAATCCTCGTCAGGGTCTGAATGACCATCCAGCGGTGCTCGAAAGAACTTGTGGATGTTTCTAGAATGTTCAGGAAAATCTCTTTGAAAAAGACCTGTGTGGCATGAAGACAAGGGAGGAACAATGAGCAGTCTTCATTTAGGACTCAAGATGCCAACAAATTAGGGCCAGGCAGCTCTTACACTATGGGAGGCAGCCTGGGCAGAGGGCAAAGGGGGGCACACACTTGCTGAGGGACATGGGAGGCCAGCCTAGTTGATGGACAGTTAGCAGGCGCTCTATCCAGAGACGAGGAGCTAGTACAGGGCCCACATGTATTGTGATTTAAGAAAAACTAGAAATGTATATGTGTGCAATATAATGTTTCAATCTGACAACTAATTCAAATTATTTCAAACAATTTGAGCCCAGACAGACACTGGGGGTGGGGGTGGGGTCTCATCTGAGAACACAGACCATGACCTTGAATCTCTGGTGAACAGAACTTTTCTGACAAGGTCTTTCCTACTCATTCAGAAGTCCCACTAGGAGGCTAGCTAGTAAAGGGTACATTACTATGGTGGCTAGGCCACCAGCAGCTTACTTGCTCGCTTTTTTTGGAGACAGGGTGTCATGTAGCCCAGGCTGGTCCCAAGTGAACTACATAGCCTGGGCTGTCCTTGACCTCCTGACTGCTCTGCTTCTAGCTCATGAGTGCTAGGATTACAGGCATGTGTCATGCCTGACTCACAAGCAGGCTTCTCATCTGGCATTAATGTCCCCAAATAAAAACACTAACTGAAGTATGTACCTCTATCTGCATTTTCAAGTGCATCTTGAAGTTTGAAAGAAGAGTAAGAAAAATAGCAAGTGAGAGCTCGAAGACATCAGGCACTGAGGACACGCCATTCTTGGACAGGGCCACACACAGGTACTGCTTAATAGCAGTGACGAACATCTCGTGGCTCCTGAAGACTGGGCCAGCATTCTGCAGCACAGAGAGCAGCAGCTGCAGGGAAACCACCTTGGAACGCAGCTCATGGGACCTGCAAAGGCAACGACAGTCAGCGGTGGTGTGCTAGTGGGAGGGATGTTAGACAGGAGGTTGCTTTTTGCTTTGTTTTGAGATAGGCTACAGCTGTGTACAGCTGACCTGGCACTTGTGACCCTGCCTCTGCTTGCCAAATATTGGCACAAACCCAAACAGTATGTTTCTTGAAAAGCCTTTGATCTTTTACCAGCTACTGTGTGACGAAGGATGACCTTTAACTCCTGACCTTCCTGCCTCTGCCTCCCAAGGTATTAGAGGAATGCATAGCATGCCCAGCCAAGCAGAATCTCCTGAGACCAATGATTTAAGAATTAGAAACAGGACCTCTACGCCAATAGGACGAAGGCAGAGAGCGTGAGATGGGTCCCTCAGAACTTGCAGGCCCTCTGAGAACAAGATTGGCCAACTCCTACTCCTTTTTGTCTGTTCCCAACACAAAGTGGATAATAGGCAGAACAAGGTGAGAGTTAATTCTGGAGAGGCGGCTCTAGGCTGGATCCCTGGATGCAATTACTTCACAATATTCTCCTGGAGATTCAGCTCCATACTCTTCACTCTCCATCTGCCACCAAGACAGGGCTGTGATAACACTATCTACCTCACAGGATCTAGAATCACCTAGGAGATAAGCCTCTGAGCATGACTATGAGGGGTTTAGATTTAAGTTAATTAAGGGAAAGACTGACCCTTAATATGGGTGGTGCCATTTCATGGGTGGGGATCCTAGACTGCATAGAAAGGAGGGAGGGGCCAAGCAGCAGACCATCATTCTCTACTTCCTGACAGTGGATGCAAAGTGACCAGCCGCCTACTACAGCTCCTGCCGCCATGCCGCACCCCCCCTCCCCCCCACGGTGATGAACTTGACCCTCAAACTGTGAGCCGCAGTAACTCTTCAGTGTCTTCTGTCAGGGCTGTTGTCACAGCAATTAGAAAGTACCCAGTCCAGGGTTCTTCATTCACCAGTCTCACAGACCCCTCACCACTATCCCAAGGCAAGGTGGTTAAGAAACTGAAAATGCACCAGTTACAGCGGTGCACATTTTCAATCCCAGCACTTGGATAGCAGAAGCAGGGGGAATCTCTGTGAGTTAACAGGCCAGCCTGGTCACATAGCAAATTTCAGGCTAGTCAGGGCTACAAGGTGAGACCTGCCTCAAAAAATCAGCAAACAAACAGCAACAATAAAAATGAGCACTGGGGCCAGTTGTGGTGGCACAAGCCAGTAGTATTTGCTGAAGGAGGCAGAGGCAGGAAGATCACAAGTTCAAGGCCAGCCTGGGCTACACATTTAATTAAAAAAAAAAAAAAAAGCCGGGGCGGTAGTGGCACCCGCCTTTAATCCCAGCACTTGGGAGGCAGAGGCAGGTGGATCTTTGTGAGTTCGAGATCAGCCTGGTCTACAGAGTGAGTTCCAGGACAGGCACCAAAACTACACAGAGAAACCCTGTCTCGAAAACAAACAAACAAACCCTGGGGAGATGGCTCAGTGGCTGAGCGCACTTGCTGCTTGAAGACTCAGATTCCATTCCCAGCACCCACACAGCAGCTCACAATCATATGTACCTCCAGTTCCAGGGAAATCTGGCACTCTCTTCTGATTTCCAAGGTTACCAGGCACATACCTGGTACACATACATACATGTAGGCCAAACACTTATACACATAACATAAAATCAATAAATCTTCAGGGCTGGAGAGATGGCTCACAAGTTAAAAGCACTTATTGCTCTTGCAGGGGATCCAGGTTCAATTCATATGTACAAAGTAAAATAGATAAAGCTAAAACAACAATAAAGAGAAATGAAATTTTTTTTCTAGCTGGGTATGGTAGGTAAATTCCTGTAATCCTAGGACCTAGGGAGTTGGGGCAGGAGGATGATGACATGAACCAGGTCAGCCCAAGTTACATCATGAGAAGCTGTCTTCAGAAGGGCAGCTACAGGGAAAGAAGTGGCTCAGCAAGTAAGGGCATCTGCTGCGTGATGACCTGAGTTCAATCCCTGGAACCCATGTAAAGGTGGAGAGAACTGACTCCACAAAGTTGTATAATGATTTCTGCAAGAGCACAACAGCACATACATCACACACAAACACAATCATAACAAAGTATGAAAAATGGAACACGTTTTCCTAATGGTTGTCACGATGCTCGACAGGACTGAGGGTTAATGAAGAGCAGTCAGGACAGCACAGCAGAGACTGGACAGTGCACTGCCCTGGACTCAGAACAGCATCCATTTTATTTCACCCGGTCAGCCCAGGAGCTGCCCTGCAGTAAAGGACATAAGATCTAAAAGGAGCTTTCTGGCTCTAAAGAAAGCCAGTTTTCTTCTCTTTACAGTACAGACACTGTGGGTCAGCTACTGCACTGTGCAGAGACACTAAGCTTAGACACTCGGCTCTGGGGCTTAAATCTCTGTTCAAGGAGCTGAGGTTTCCAACCAGGGCCGGGAATGGAGTCTGTAGGCATCTTGTCCCTTCACAGATTCACAAGCAGATTAAGCCCCAGTCAGTAAAAAGACAGCACAAAGTCCACGCTGTTTTCAACACACAAACCAAGAGGAAATGTGGGTAAGACTCTGGATAGAGGAGGCATGGCAGGGAAGTGGGGTGTGTGCAGGAACTGCTTGGGTCTGGAAAGCTGTGAAACCATCCCACACCAATGCCATAGGAACCAGGGGAGGACAAAATGCAGAACACAAACTCCCTGTTCACGGGCTAGCAGGTGGCCATAGCTGCAGTGAGCTTACTTTGGATCTGGGGGTCCTTCCCCAAGAGGTTTCATGGACAGCTTGCACAGGGAGCGAAACACCAGGAAGGCGTCCTTCTGTAGAATGTGAGAGAACCTAGCAGTCACTTGATGTCCTTGAACATCTGGTTCCTATGGTGAGAAACAAAGGGAAATCCAAGAAGAAAGGGAATTACATCACAGAAACCTACATTCTTGTATTTATTCAATTGGGACATGGGGAGGAGGGAGACACAAAATAGATGTCATGGTTGTGTCATCAGAGCAACTGTAAAACCTTGTCATTTACTCTTTAAAGTCTGTGTGAAGCCAGGTCATCCCAACATTGGGAATGGAGGCTGAGGATCAGGAGTGCAAGTTCCTCCTGAGCTACACAGAGAGCAGAGTTCAAATGGGGCTGTTTAACAACCTGTCTCATACAAACAAAAAAAAAACAAAAAAAAAAACAAGCAAACAAAAGAAACAGCCAGGCGGTGGTGGCACCCACCTTTAATCCCAATACTAGGTAGGCAGAGGTACATGGATCTCTATGAGTTCAAGGCTAGTCTGGTCTACAGAGCCAGTTCCAGGACAGCCAAGGCTACACAGAGAAACCCTGTCTTGAAAAACAACAACAACAAAAACCAAAAGAATTCTGAAGCAAAGTGATTGGGAAAAAATGACGCATTTCAAAATCAACTTAAAAATATTACATTTTGCCAGGTGTGGTAGCACACACCTTTAATCCCAGCATTGAGAGGCAGAGGCAGGCAGAGCTCTGACTTCAAGGCTAGCCTGATCTACATAGTAAGTTCCACACCAGCCAGGGATATCAGACCCTGCCTCAAAAATTAAGTAAATAAATAAATACATTTAGGGGATAGAGAGAGAGGAGGTTCATTGGTTAAAAGAATGTGATGCTTTTCCAGAGGACCAGGGCTTGATTCCCAGGACCAACATGAAGGTTCACAACCATCTGTAACTCTAATCCTAGGGAATCTATTCCCTCTTCTGCGCTCCCCAATCACCAGGCCATGTATGTGCTGTTCAGACATTCAGGTAGGAAAAACACTCATACACATATAAATAGACTTAATTACATTTAAGCAAATATTTACAACATATAACAAAAGTCAATATAGCCTTTACACATAGAGATTCTTAGAATCGATTAAGGAAATATAGAAACCCTCCTCCTAAATGAAAACTGGGCAAAAAAAAAAAAAAAAAAAAAAAACATGAGTAAGTAATCACTAAGAAAGCCAAATATAGGGCTGGAGAGATGGCTCAAAGGTTAAGCGCACTGGCTGCTCTTCCAGAGGTCCTGAGTTCAATTCCAAGCAACCAAATGGTGGCCCACAACCATCTATAATGAGATCTGGCATCCTGTTCTGGCCTGCACGCATACATGCGGGCAGAATACTATATACATAATAAATAAATGAATGAATGAATGAATGAATGAAAAAGAGAGAGAGAGAAAAAAAGAAAAAAAAAAACAAGCCAAATATAAAATAAACCTAGCTGGGTGTGGCATCATATGCCTTTAATGCCAGCACAGGCAGAGGTGGGTGAATCTCTGGGAGTTCCACAAAGTGAGTCCAAGACTGCCAGGGTTGTTACAGAGAAACCCTGTCTTAAAAAACAACAACAACAATAAACAAACAAACAAACAAACAAACAAACGTTATTACTGGCCATTATGGTGGGATTGTCCTCCTGTCAGAATATAAAGATTCAAATGAATGCTGTCACTCAATTTTAATGAAGGAAGAGAAAATGGCTTTTAAAAGACTAAGGGAGGAAGGGCAGGACCTGAGTAGTGCCTTCCCAGTAGACCAAAGGCTGAAGCTTCCAGATCATCATTTGTCAGGAGCAGCCTTGCTGTGTGTGTGTGTGTGTGTGTGTGTGTGTGTGTGTCCCAGTGTGTGTGTGTGTGTGTGTGTGTGTGTGTGTGTGTGTGTGTGTGTGTGTTTGTGTATCCCAGGGTGGCCTGGAACTTGGCACTGCTTCAGCCTCCAAAGTGCAGGCCTGTTGGGCATGCATTATGTTCAGTTTAAGACATTCCCTTTCTTGCTCTGTGTGTATGTGTATATACACTTTTTAAAACAATTAAATTCAGTTACATTTCACTCTGGACCAGAATCTATCTAACTCATGGTGGACAAGCACTCTGCTCCTGGGATAATTCCACAGTCCAGAGCTTCCAACTCCCGTGACACTGCTTACAGAAATTTGCCCTTACAAAGAGTGAAGGGCTGAGTGGATGGCTCAGTGGGTGAGGTCATGCACACAAGCATGAGGACCTGAGTTCAAAGCTGCAGCACTCACATGAAAGTCAGGTATGGCAGCATGTGTCTGTAATGCTGATGTTGGGAGGTGTAGACAGGTAGATCCTGGGCTTGCTAACCAGCCAGTCTAGCCAATCACTGAGTTCCAGATTTAGTTAGAAACTCTGTCTCAAAAAAAAGTGGAAAACAACAGAGAAAGATACCCGGCATTGACTTCTGGCCTCCACATAAGCACAGGCAAGAACATGTGCACATATGCACACACACACACACACACACACACACACACACACACACACACACACACACCGAATTAGGGATATATATGCATATAAGAGGCAGAGGAAGACAGATCTCTGTGAATGTGAGGCTAGCCTAGCTACGTAGAGAGACTTGGTCTTTAAAAAAAGAAAGTTCAGTAGTGATGGTGTATATAACCAACATAGGAAAGGTAACTCTGCTTTACAGAGTGCATGGCCCTCTTGCACAGCCACCTCTCTGACAGAGCTCTTATTCTGCATCTTCTAAAAGCCTGCAAACGGAAGGGTGTCCACGCGGGATGCGGGGTGCACGATGGCAAGGACATACCAGGTTATCTGCTGAGGACAGCGACTGCCTGTCGTCGGCTATGCCATTGGTCTGCGAGTTCTCATCAACCCCTGGCTGAACAGCGTAGTCCTGGCACTCCAGGGCACCCACGACTCGGTCGGGCTCCGTCAGACCATGTTTCTCTGCTGCTTCTTAAGACATAAGTGCAAAGTCATTGTCCAGTGAGCATACCCCAGAGGGCTGCTGAACCAGACAGCACGTGCTCACAGACTCAGTACCACGTGCCCCTTCTTCCCCAGCCCCCCACAACACAGCGGTGCTTAAGCTTCCTGCCTGACTCTCATCTACAGGCTCACTGTCAGGGCCACAGCAGTGCATAACTCCCCGAAGGGGTTCACTCACAACCCCTGCAAAGCCATGGATGCAACAGCCCTGACCACCCCTCCACTTCTGAAAAAGACTAGAAGTAACAAAACATGAAAACAAAGATTTTATTTAAAGGGTCAGGGTTAGTAACACAAGAATTAAGACACAGTTTAAAAGAACGAAAACCAAAAAAAACTTAGTCACAAGGAAAAAACAGACCTGAGCTTCCTGGAAACCATGTGAAAAACAGAAATTACACAAATTTCATCATTCAACTAAAGAAAACATATCTGACACCAAGCAAAACAATGAATATGAGAGGAATCTGTTACATATTTCTTCATATATGCATGGGACACTGAAGAACTTAATAAGCAGTCTTAAAATATGTTTTTTTGTTTTGTTTTTGTTTTTCGAGACAGGGTTTCTCTGTGTAGCCCTAGCTGTCCTGGAACTCGCTCTGTAGACCAGGCTGGCCTCAGAGACCCACCTGCCTGTGCCTCCTAAGTGCTGAGATTAAAGTAGTGTGCCATCATACACGGTTTCAAAATGTTTTTCTAAATAGAAAATATTTTAAAATTATATTTATTTATTGTGTGTAGGGGGAGGGACATAGGACAACTTGTGGGAGTCAGCCTCTCCTTCCACTATGTGGGTCTCAGGGACTTCACCTAAGTCCTCAGGCTTGGTGGTGATACAGCTTCCCCTGCTAAGGGATCTCAATGGCCAGCCAGTTTCATAAAACATCCATTTACTTGACATGTTATTGACCCAGTGCTGCTACATGCTAGGCTGAGGTGTGATGGGCAAGCACGGACTATGACAGATGGCAGGGCTACTGCTGCTCTTTAAAGGCCTTGCTACAGAGCTAAATAAGTGCTGGGCTCTCTGGAAGAGCTTGGCTGCACTCTAGTTAACAAAATGAAGGCTCAGAGATGTGGCTTTCCAACTATGACATCAGACTGGGATGTAACTCAGTGGCACTGTGGCATGTGTAAGGCCTTGGATTCAATGTCCAGCCTGGAACTCACTATGGGTTCTCCTGCCTCAGTCTCCGAAGTGTGGAGGATAGGCATGGGCCACAACACTCCTATAGAAATGAATGTAAACCATGTCTCAGTGTGGACACATACATATAAAGAACTCCCGACATTTTATTAAAAGGAATGAACATTTCCATGCCTCACATACTCAACTACATAATCATTTGTGTTCTACTATGTCTTTCATTTAAAAAATGATGATTGCAACCTGCTACCATTTTTTAAAAATTTCTTGTCCAATTAACAGCACTGGAACAGTGTTCAACATGCAGCCACTGACTGAGTTTGGGGCAAAGACAAAAGAAACAGCATCAAGGCTAGCGCATATAAGCTGACCAGCACTGAGCGCACCATGAGAGGTGGGACTGGAGGCTCCCAATGAGCACCACTTCCCTGTGTGCCTAACACCCACTGCTGTGTGGACTGCACGCATAAACATCTGCCTTGATATCTTAGCAGCTCTGATGCAGAAGACACATGGAATGGACCCCTCTGTCTCCAGGTAGATAGAGCATCTAATACTGCCACTGTAGACTATGGTCCCTCACCTCAACCTAGACAAAACAGAACCAATTACTGTGACCAGATCACAGCTGGTGCCAAGTGCATGCTGGGAGGCAGCAGCAACTCGGTTTCCAAGAGCTCCATGAGTTCACTGAGGAGAACCCCTAACCAGATGCTTCCTGAGGGGCTCCACGAAGGAGAAGGCGTGAGGAAAGGCAGGGCTGTCCACTCACCTTTCACAACAGATGTGACCACATCCTCTAAGATGTCCTTCACCACCTCCTGGGCTCCTTCATCAGTGCCTGCTTACACCCCAAACACGAACACACACAGGGTGTTTCCAGGGAAAAGAAAGGAAGAAGAAGGAGATTATGGTAATGGCCTTCTAGAGTTCCGCTCTAGAGGGCAGAGGTACAAATGTGTTCCCTCCACCACCAAATCTGCAAGCAGAGAGGACCCCCTCAGATGCAGAACTCAAGGGAAAGATCTGCTAGGATCTCAAGTCTCACTCTCAGCAGCACTGAAACCCTGTCCTGACCCCTTCTCCTTCCTAAGACCCAGCTGCTCAGCCCAGGCCACCCTATCCTGAACCCTGAGCAAGAGCTGCTCTGCATCCTGGCAGAACTAAGGATGGGCTTCTCTGTGCCTGCACCAAACTCCTGACCATGGAGCTCTGGCGAGTGCCATGTTGGGCTCCCTGAGTCAAGCCTGCCTAGAATTCAGCATGAGCTTTCTAACCTGACACTTGAGGACTGACTACATTTCAGATGAAATTATTCTGCCAAATGGCAAGAGGTCCAACATCTCTAACTATTAATTGCTTATTTTTTTAGAAAATTAGTCCCAGAGAAGAGCTTATGGAGCGAACAAGCTCCAACTAGATATGTGGAAGTGACATCAGGGGTTAGAAAACACTGCACTGAGCAAAAGGCACCAATCATCTTGAATGAGCAACACCAAAGAGTGGGAGAGTGCTTGCCTCAGTGAGGACTCAGTCCACTGTCGCTTCTGCCAGAGCTGGGCTTGGTCTGCGGTTCTGGGGAACAGTGCTAAGTATTTTCATTTTCAGCTGTCACTGAACACCCATAACCAAATCCACTCGAGTGAGATAACGGAGAGCAAAAAAGAACCTGAATGGAAACTGAGAAATGACCCAACCACACAACCAAAATCTTCTAAATTCATTTCTTTACCTCAAAACCATGATTTAAACTGGATTACAGTTCCCCAAATCTCTGTCTGAGTTTTTACAGCATCCTTCATGACCTTTGCCCCACTGATGCTCCACTTATATCACCACACATGTAACAGCATTCAATTTACCTTAGACAATAAATCCCACAAATATCAATGGAAAAGGTGCTAATTATACTGTAGCAATACATGTTAAAGTAAGTCTGTAACTACTAAAATACAAATTGCTCACTTACCAGTCATATAATCATCTACACCATATTCTGTAAACATTAAGGCTAGATATTTCAGAACTGGCTTTTCCCCTTTCTGGCACTGAGGATTGAACCAGGGCCTCACATATTGGACAAATGCTCTACCATGGAGCTCCACTCCAGCCCATGACTAGGTATTTCTAAGTTCCTGTTTAGTTCCAACACACTGATGCTATGACTTCATAAAATTATGCTGATCATTTCTAATCTGTGCTGTCTGCTTCACAGTACCCTGTTCAAATTCAACACCCAAGAGACATGGAGGTGTGTTATTA